>NC_143532.1:13990063-14270063 GCF_031878675.1 Megascapheus bottae | reverse complement strand
CAGTATCAGAGTCAAAACTGTAGTATATAACAAGGAATCTCCCAATGGGCATATGAATGGACATTTCTTTGACAATGAAATAACCCTTTTGCTCTCAACATATTCTTTCAATATTGTTCTATAGGCCTCTTTTAAGAAATACGAAAATGAACATTTAAAGAAACAAATACTAATGCAAATATTCAGAAACTGTTGACTAGGCTTTCTTGAACAACTTCTGTTTTCTTTTAATAAGCACATGTGTTAATATTAAAGGCACATTTCAGACAAAGTACATTGTTGTGTGATCTTCTGGGACTATTCTTAGTTTGCATGAGAACATAACTATAATAATACATCCTCACACTGGGCAAGTGCAGAATTGAACAAGTCTAGCATCAGAGATCTACAGATTGATGTCCTATTTCTTTTCGTCCTTTTTTCTTTTCTTTTTTAGGTCCAAGACCAGGACTTAAACTTGGTGCCTAATGCTTCCATTCATTGACTGTCAGTATACCCACTGACACATGCCCCCAACCCCTTGAGATCCTATTTTATGGGGCAGAGATGTACTAACTTTAGTTTCTGCTTCTAGTTTCTCTGTCTGCAATCTCAGGACCTCTTTCTCCTCTCTTTACCTAAGTCATTTTATCATAACTGGGAAGTAGAAAGAGATCGCTCATAGACATTCACCACCTTTGTGTCTGTGGTTCAACAATGGAGACTGTTGTTTCTACTGCTACCCCTACTTATGATTACTGTTACTATTATTACCCCTCTGTTTCCATTACTGGCATTGCTGTTACAATTCTGCTACAACTACTTCTGCCACTATAAACACATCGGTGTTACCTCATATGTGCACAGAACTTTCTTTTTACAAAGAGTCTCTCATTCTTTTTCTGGTTTAAAACTGCAAATCAGATGCAGCATAAGTCCTGAGGGAGGAGGGGAGCTTTTTCATAGATGAAAGCCCTGCATTTTCTTATCAGCAACCTCCCTATAGTCCTCAATCAGCCACTACTGCAAGAAACTTTGCTTTTGACGGGCTCAAGCCCTATCTTCCTAGAGCTTTCCTAAACTCAATTAAAAATAAATCAATTGGATTCTGGTGGATTTCCCTGTGCCCAACAGTGAAAAAATTGACCCAGAATTCTTGATTACTCCTACTACAACAAACAACCATATTATTTTTGAGCATTTACTATAGCATTACTAAATTCATATGTTCTAGTTTGAAAATGATGATCAGGGAAAGATGATAAGTCCTGTACCAGGGCAGTTCTGTTTCCTCAGAGTAGCCTAAGATCCTGTGTTATTAGATGGTAAAAATGACCCTCATTTACGTTAAAATGTACTTAGTTTTTAAGTAAAAGAATTCTGTATGTCCTATATATTATAAATAAATAAATAGATATATGTGTGTATTTTAAATTTTGCTCACGCTATCTGTGGAAGTGATTTTAAGTTTTCAATGAAAATTATATATATATATATATATATATGTATATATGTATAGCGCTGGTGTGGGAATCCATTGGGCTTGTGGAATCTCAGACACAATTCTCACCGATTATATAAAAAAGAAATGAACGTAGCACTTTCACCCTGATTCAAAGGAGGGAACTTTTCTGGAGTTCAAAATCTTCTGCCAGATGCCACATTTACATGTCATCTTTCTGATTTGGGTCTTCTGTCATCTGGCAGCAATGTCATTGGGCCATTCCTGAGACAGTTAAAACTCAGACGTTATTCATTATTTTGGAGTTTATTCCACTGTGATGGTGTCTCCTTCTGGTGGTATAATCAACATTGAGTGTCCTGTGACACATGGTGCAGGCACTGACCTAAGATCACCAAGGAACTACTCACATGGATCCAGATATTTCTGATATTTTGGCCCCCAAGAGCAATGCTCAATCTCTGTTGTTCTGTGTCTTCTTCCCAGATCACACGAATGAACACTGATTTCAGTTGCATAGTTCCTACACATCAAACTGGGGAAAGGGACAGAAAAATCTATGTTGAGATCAAAGACAATGGCAACTCACTGGTGACCTTTTAAGCATCAGGCCATGAGAGAAATGATGCCCTTAAACCATATCTCACCTTGAATATCAACTGAATGAAGAAATACTTCTCTGGGTAAGTTTGCCTGTGGCATTGTGTTCCATTCCTGGGACTCAAGAATTCTGAATCCCAGAACTCAGGAAGCTGAGGAGGAACAATCACAAGTTCAAGGGCTGCATTGTAAAAGCCACCTAAAGAAATCAGGACAGCCCAGTGTAATTTCTGCTAATGTTACTAAATGTCCTCATTGACAAGCCTGTCTCCACAAAAGTAATGGAAACACAGAATCATTGTGAAGGAAAAGCGAGAAGTTCTCAGAAATATGCTACAGTAGTCACTAGTCCCACACTCCCATCCAGCGGAAGACAGTGATGACTCTGGTGGAAATACCACTCCTTTCTCCTTCTCTCTTAAAGAAATGCAACATCATTCCATGTAGTCCTACTAGCGTTGTAAACTAGGACAGAAGGTAAGTGATGGGAAGAAAGGTTTGATGAATTCTTGGGGTGGAGAGGGGAACAGAAATTGAGAGATGGTGAAATGAATCAGCAATTAGAAGCCTGTTCAGCTTTGATGGGGACTTTGACAGAGTTTTACGGGAAGGAGACATTTAAACTTTATGCGTACACCTAGAATTATCTCTGTTGATGTGTTCCAAAGAAGATGCCTCAGACAATGCCTCCTCTGTAAGTGAGCTAACTGCTATTAGCACAAAATGCTGGATGCAGCTTTGTGGTTCATACCGGGACACCCCTTATGATCGTGGGAAGACTGTGACTCTGAAAGGTTTATGGATAGATCTCCCCACATCCACGCAGTATACTAAAGGCAGAGAAGAAATGCTTTCCAAAATGTCCTCATCAAGAACTGGATATGCTGATTACCTTGATTTATACATTTCACAATGTAGGCCTTTTTGAGACTTCTTATCCCAGCTATCAGCCATTCTCTGAGCTCTGCCTCCCTAGATGTGTTCTGCCACTTCTTTCCAAGCTGCCATGACCTTACAAAATGCATGCAATAGCATGCATCATCTATCGTTGCAATCCTCTCTGGTGCTCTTTTACCTCCTTACAGTCATCTCTAGACTGTAACCAGTGTTCTCCAAGAGGCCTTCTTTCAATCTAGCCTGAAACAGTGTCAAGTCTCCCGAAAGACCTCATGAGTACATGGCCCCTTGCTGTCCACCTACAATTGCTTTTTCATCCAACTACTGCACATGCTACATGGAGGAAAGTCTGTCCCTAGAGTATGTCACAGAACCAGCACACAGTGGGACTTATTCAATATTCAACAAATAGATGGATAGGAATGTGTTTCCATGATGATCCTACTGATCATTTAAATATTTTGACACAGTTCCTACATATTTTTATAATACTGTTAGTGTTTCAATAGGTACATTAGCCAAATGATACTATTGGTTTTAATTAATTTCTTTAAGATTTGTTGTATCTTTAGATTGATTTGTTGAATGCCAACTCCTTTGTACAACTATTTTAAGACAATAACTAAAAATAAAAAGAAGGAATGTGGCAACAGTAGCCCTTTGGCAGTTGGAGTGAGATACTGGCTAAATAAACTCTAGTCGATTGACTTTATGAGGCTACTGGGTCTTCTTTTCAGAGCTCCTTATTTTGGGAAAATTGCAAATCTATGATCAAACTGGAATTTTAAAAAGTATTTCGAAAGATGATTTATTACTAGCTTGCCTAAGTTAGAGCATCTCATATAGGCGTAGAGAACCACTGGTTTAGCAGTGGTTCCACCTTAAAGTCAGGTGGAAAAGCATGCGTTAGGAATCCTACAGAGAGAATGAGGAAGCATCAACAGCTTCTGCAAGGGACAGCGAAACTGCTAATACTTTCCAAGAGGTAGATCTCTTGAGTTCTATGTCAGACCCACCTGGGGTAATCATCATTCTAGCAATCACTTGACACAGTCAACTTTCTAAAGGTGAAGATATCTGCAGGGCATGTGTGGCTCACACCAGGCATCCAAACCTGAAAGGAGCCTGGGTTCTGAGCACTGTAGGGAAAGAAAATCCTTGAGACTCCTACCTCCAATTAACCACACAGTAAATCTGAAAGTGGAGCTGTGGCTCAGGTGTTAGTATGTCCTCCTTGAGCATAAAAACTAAGGGACAGTGGCCAGGCACTCTATTCAAGCCCCAATATGCCCATTTTTCAAAAGAAATCTCTGATCTTCAATAGGTATTATTTTGATCCATGATGGGATAGGTTCCAATCCACTCTTGATTCAACACGCTGCTTTGGGATCTGAGATAGAGCAACATGTCATGGCAGCGTGCCTGTGATGGAACAAAGTGGCCAATCTCTCTCTCTCTCTCTCTCTCTCTCTCTCTCTCTCTCTCTCTCTCTCTCTCTCTCTCTCTCTCTCTCTCTCTCTCTCTCTCTCCTCCCGCCCCCCCATCCTAGGGACTGAATTCAGAGCCTGGGCACTGTCACTGAGCTTCTTTTATTCAAGGCTAGCACTCTACCACTTGAGCCACAGCACCACTTACTGATTTTTCTGTATACATGATACTGAGGAATCGAACCCAAGGCTTCATGCATGCACTCTATAACTAGGCCACATTTCTAGCCTAGCCATTTCTCTATTTAAGAAGTTCCCTCAGGTGAAATTCCCTTGGAGGCTTTTGGGGTTTTTTTAAGGGGGGGGGTGCAGCTCTGCAAGCATAGACTAGGTTTCAGGCATTGTTCAAAGTCTTCTAAGTTCTTGAGACAGAGGCAGGGGGAAGAGAGAGCAGAAGTGGCCATTTATCTGTGTTTGTGAGGGTCACTGGTGATACAATTAGATAAGGAATAAATTCATTAGAGGCTTCAGATTTGGTTCATTAATTGCAAGATAATCATCGCTACAGCGTGTGTGAGCTTCTAAGCTGGGACTTAGATTTCCTTTTGTTTATTCCCCCAATGTGTGGCAGTATGCCTGCCATCACAGGCTGTGTCCAGTAGATACAAAGCAACATGTGACTTTGTCGTCTCTTACAAATGTAACCTATCTGTGCATTCTGTGGATAGCATTCATGCTGTGGGAAAAGTAAGCCGATAGGGCAACTCTTGATAACTAAAAAGTCGGATTTCCATGAATTTTACAATGATGATGCTGATGTCCATGAATGATAAAATTCATTAGATGCTAATAACAAATTTCAAATGGACTCTGTTCATTTGTCGAGTCAATAACGAGATGCCTCAACATTTTCTGGACATTTAGGAAAATTAGTTAGACAAAGAAGGTATTTCTTTATGGGTCACATCATCTTGGTGGAGTGGAAATAAAGCATAAGCACAACTCTTAAATATATGTTATATGCATGTAAGAAGGTAATCAGTGCCAGAATATGGTCAAAAAATGAACAAGGTAAAAGAGAATAGATTTTTGGAACCAGATGTGCTATAAAAATTAAATAAGGAAGTATCTTATTTCCTATTCATGCTATCATTATTACCATCTTTCAGAATGATGAACTGGCTTTTTAAGTTATGCCAACATCATACCCCTAGCAAAGGGTAAAGATGTAAAACTCCTGGCTAGATTTAAATCCCAGTAATCTAAATTACTTCAGAGTCTCATAATCTCCAGAATTCCTATTTACATGCATTCTGTCCTATTGGCAGATGATGTAGATACCATTTACTTTTAGGAAAATAGAATAACCGTAGCACTGGGTCAGCTATGGTGACCCTATAGCAGTTCTAGGGCATGAGTAAGCAGTTTCCCTCCATAATCCCAAGCTTAAGTACCCAGTGGGCAGTGAGAACTCTAAGTCACCCACAGAGCCGGCTGTTCAGACAAGACTCATGATTCTAATAAAGAATCAATAATGGAGGAGCTTTTGTATCTTTTCTCACTTGCAGAAAGGGGCAAGGGCTCTCTGGGGATCCCATACCAGGGTAAAATTGAAAATGAACACAATGAAGGTTACATGTTTATTTTTAGTTTCAATTAGCAATTTTTTGCTGAACTATAAAGTTTGGGAAGGTTTTTTTTTTAAAATAACCTTGTAGAATAATTACTTTCTAATTGCTAGAATAGACATCTGAGTGCAATATTCTGGTATTTTTTCTAATTGTAAAATTATTGAACATCATTTTACACAGTCTAACACCTTCATTATTACTTGGGAGAAATAAAATGGTGATAGGACCGTGGACAGTTCATGTAAAGGAGACCTCAGAGATTACCTTGCCCAAATTCCTTATTTTAGAGATGATAAGGTTTAGTGTGAGAAGAATGCCATACTTGAGAGCTGTCAGCCTGTATGAAAGTGAAGATATTATAGTTAGAAAATCATAGATTATTAGCATTGGGAATCATCCATTCCTTTGCTTGCATTCTCTGGGTGAGGAAAATGATCCCATACAAGTTAATTGGCTTTCTCAGTGGGTTCTTGCTCTCTTCAAGGCATTCTCCATGTAACTGGCTCATTATCTTGAGTGCACATATATCTTCTGTTCACTTAGCACTTTCGATGATTCACTCCTGCTACCATGATTTTGATAAGTGTCCTTGGAACTACCCATGAATTAAAGGACTGGCTGCTATGCAACTCAGGGTGCTAGAATAGAATCTAAGAGGTAGCATTTAGTGGGAAGAAATTAGAACATGAATGGACATGGTCTTGAAGAGGGTAATTTGTAGTCCTTTCTTTTCTCTGTCTTTCTGTCTCTGTTTCCATCTCTCTGTCTCTCTATCTGTCTCGGTCTCTGTCTGTCTTTCTCTGTCATTCTCACCAATATGAGAATGTGGCTCTACCACATTCTCACTGCTATGTTGGACTGCCACCTCAAAGACTCAAAGCAATGGAACCAAAGGGTCATAGATTGAAATATCTGAAATTACGGGCCAAAATATAAATTCTGTATTCGTAAATTGATTTCTCTCAGATACTCCTTATAGTGCTAGAAAGCAGATTGATGTTCACACGGATATCTTCCTGGTGAGGTCAAATTGGTTACCCAGTAGCCTCCATATTTGTCCTTTACTTGTCTTTATAGGTAACTGTGTTGATGTTTGATTACTGCGCTTCATCTGCCATGTACTGTGTGCTCTGTTCCATGTGTGTCTCTAGGGTGGCCATGATCTTCTTTTCCTGTAGACTTTATTTTCAGCCTGCACACCAGCCAGGATGCTCTCTCCATTTTCTTCTATAGTATTGGTTTAGGTGAGCATTGACTATGCATCACTTCCATTTTCTGGGTTAGAGGTAACACTTCACATTTTGTTTATGTCCATCTTCCCTCTCACTGGGCACTCCCTGAGAGCAGGAATTGTGATATCTCCATCCCTCCAGTGCATTGTGCCCTGCAGGTGGTAGTCTACAGTTAAGACTTATTGAAGGAATGAATGGGTGAATGAATAACTAAGTGACTGATGGATTGCTCAAGGCGAGAGATTCTAATAACGAGTATTAAAATATGTTTCAGGGATAAAATGGAATAAAAAATAAAATGAAAACTTTGACATCCTTTCAAATGTTATGAAGTAAAACAATTGTTATACCATTTCATTATAAAGATATGGGATTATATACATATTTTTACTATCAAAATATTTTTTGTCAGTCCTGGGCCTGAGCACTGTCCTTGGGCTTTCTCAAAGATAGAGCTCTACCACTTGAGCCACAACACCATTCCTGTCTTTTTCTATGTATGTGGTACCGATAAATTGAACCCAGGTCTTCATGCACACTAGGCAAGTACTCTACCACTAGGCTAAACTCCCCGCCCCACTATCCAATATTTTTGCAAATATATTGTATTGTTATTACCTGTGTATACATCCATTTCTTTCATTGTAAATCTTATTTCAATAACTCAGTAGTTGTAACAAACTTTATCCAAATTACATGTAGTGTATTCTGAGTTCTTTCTTCATTTATGTAAGACAGTAATTGGACTTTTGCTAAATTTGACAGTGGATCCCAGAGAGGGTTGAACAGATGAGTAAAATTAAAGGAGTTCATAGTCTAAGAAGAAAAATATTGCACAAAACAATTGTATATATCCGAAATTACTATACTAAATGTGTATGCCAAGAACCAGGGGGAGTTTGGAAGAGGTAAAAGATGATTTCTACTCAGAAAGAGTGAAGCAACTTTATGAAAAGAAACCATTTGGGTTGAAATTTGGAGAATTTTGACAGGGAAAAGTTTCATAGATCATATTAACAGTAAAGATTCTCAAGGATATCTGGATCTTTTTTTCTTGAAACAAGATAATACCACTAGTTCTCAGTGGAACTAGTGGATTATTTTACTTACCATTTTGCTATTGAAATATTTGTACTGCATGATCTCAGGAGTAAAATGCTAAGTAGTATTTAACCTGAGTTTCTAGGCTCCCAACAGATTATTTTAGAATCAAGGAGGTCACCAAGTGCTAATAAAGTAAATATACTTAGGATGACAAAATCTGAAGGTAAATTATAGTTAATTAAAAGCATTGGATCTGGACTTTACATTCATCCAATAAATATTTACTAAGGGGCCCAGTATGGGACAGGATTATACTATTTGCTGAAGATACAGAGGTGACCGTTCATCACTTCTGTTTTTAAAGTCTAGCAGAGTCATTCATGGAAACAAACAATAATGTGATCAGAAAATAATTATTTTTCTAAAAGGACACTAGGCAGTGACTATCACAGTAGGCTCCCTGGAGAAGGAATTAGTTGAGTTCATCTTTGAAAAATGAGTAAGATTTTCTCCAACATTTTAGGGCAGTGACAGTCTGGGACCATATATATTTAATAGGCACAGAGAACGAAAAAGGAAAGAAGACAAGGCAAATTCAGTGTGTCATTGGATTGAGCACTTTTATATTTTCCAGATGGAAGTAATATTCTTTGCTTATCAGAATACCATTTTATTTACCTTGTTTGTAGTGATTGCCATTATATTTGATTATCATTTACATTTTAAAAGTATTCTTCTATAATTTCTCTCCAGATATTGAGCTATTTTTATATATTCTACATCTTTGCTTTTATAAGCCATATAATAATTTCCCATTTTTTTGCTTCTACAATTAAGGTTCCACTTTCTGAACTCCTATGTCTTCTGTGTTGCCTCATCCTGCCTCTGTTTGAAAGGATGTCTTCGACAGGGTATGTGATACAGATTTGTTGGTGGGTTGTTTCAGATTTTGTCTGAAAAATGTCATGACTTTGCCTTCCTGTTTGAAAGCTATATTTACAGGTGCTGCCTTGATTGACAGCAGCGTTCTTCCCTATGCCCTTGAAGCCCTCAAGCTGTAAGCTCTGGGTAACTGTAAAACTTCTCTCATTTGTCCTTCTTTTTTCTTTTGTCACCTGAGCTGACATTTGTCCAATGTCTGAAGCTTAATGGTTCAGGTTTTCTGCCTTGTTTAATTGCAAAAGATGAATTGGAAGCACAAATCACCATCTGGGTGTTAGTAAAACTTGCATAGTCCAGGAGTTTTTACCATTAAATTGAATGGGTAGAAGATAGGAGGTGATAATTCTAAATAGCTTAACAGGAAACATAGATAAAAGGCCTTTTATTCAAGGTAGCTATGACACTTGGAGTTTTGAGCAGACTGATAATTAAGAGAAATGGAATAGTGGTATATGTAGTGAAGAGAATCTTGAGTATGGGAAAACTAGAGATAGGAAACAGAGAAAAAAATAGTTCTGAAGATACCATTTACAGGATGGTATGAGAATATAAGCCAGGAACCATAGAGTTGATCTCAGTTGTGACATTCTCAATGCCATAATACACATCTATGTGTGGGCATTGTGGAAGAGGAAAATGATTAATCAGAAACCACTGAGATTTAGATGAACTGATAGGTAAAGCATCAGAGGTCTATGAGAAAAGAAATGACAGGACAAGGGAAAACTTATGAATACTATTAGTTCATTTTGGAGCTTGTTCAGCTGAAGAGCTTAAGGATCGATGACAGTCCATTGACTAATCAAAAACAGAGAAATGAGGGTGAATTTGATTAGAATTAGTTTCACAATTGTTAGTATGACAGCAATGGCAGGCTACTGAACTATATATACCCTTTACTCTGCAGTTCCCATAAATGATTTTACTTCTCATTTTCAGTGGCAGGCACCATTGGCTATCCTTCCAGTTGCCATTCTTCTAGCTCCATTTTTTCTCCCCAGAAGAAATTTATCTGCTTTGGAGAAAATTTCTTCTTAGGCCATATATTTCTTTCTTCTTATTATTGTTATAATAGGGGTGATGTACAAAGGGGTCATAGTTTCATAAGTCAGGTACATTTCATTTTGAACAATGTCACCTCTTCCCTCATGTTCTTCAAAGTTTAACCTTCCTTCCTCTCTCCCACAGAAGTTGTATAGTTCATCTCTAATATAGTCTACTAAGTATCACTGCTGCATTTGTTTACTCCCCCCAAGTCCCATCATTCTGTGGCCCCCAGACACTTCCTCAAACAGATATACTCACATACAAGATGAAAGGTACAGAAAACAAACAACTGACAACGGAGAAAACAAAACAGAAAGGCAAAATAGCAAAAAAAAACAAAACAACAAAAAAATCCTCTCCTGTTTTCATATGTTGGAGTTAATTTCAATAAACATCATTTTATATGATCATATGCATATAGTTATTGAGCCTTTGTGATTCTCTCCTAAGCATCTTCCTTTGGTCTCACTGTGTGACTATCTACAGAAGTGTATAATTTTGTTATATCTCAGTAGAGTCTTTTGTTTATGACCATCCATTGTGTTTACATGTAGATTTATAAGTACATTCTAGGGAAACCATACAATCTATATTTTTTTGTGTTTGTCTGGCTAACTTCGCTTGATATAACTTTTGCATGTCTTTTCATTTTCTTAAAAATGTTACCTACTCTTTTCTGTTGGTTGCATAAAATTCAATTGTGTATATACAATTAATCTATTCATCTTTTCTTGATCTATTCATCTGCTGAAAGTCATATGGATTGATTCCATATTTTGGCTATGGTAAACAATGCTGTAATGCACATGGTTGTGCTTGTGGCTTCAGTGTGGCCTGGTTTGTGGTCCACTGGGTAAGTGCCCAGGGGTGGGGTTATTGGGTCATAGAGGTCTCATAGAGAAGGTTCAGTCTTTTTTTCCTCTCATTATCTTTATTCTTTTTTTTAATTAGATAATTTATTAACATTGATTTTTATATCATATTTTAAATGACAAGTTTAACAAACAAGTGTTCAAGGAGGGAATCTCTATTTACAATCACTGGGACTTAGTATTTAGAACTTAATCAAAATTAGGCTAAGGTTTTGTATGTCATAGAAACATATTAATTTATGAAATAAAACATTATGTCTATAGAGTCATAGGTTTTTATGTCTATATAGTTATATTTATGTTTATACCATGTCCATAGCTAGGTTCAGTCTTTTGAGGAATCTCCATACTGCTTTCCAGAGTGGCTGATTTTTTTTTTTGCCAGTCCTGGGCTTGACCTCTGGGCCTGAGCACTATCCTTGTCAAGGCTAGAGCCCTATCACTTGAGCCTCAGCACCACTTCTGGCTTCCGTTATGGTATGGAAGAAATCGAACCCGGGTCTTCATGCATGCTAGGCAAGGACTCTACCATTAGGCCAAACTCCTGGCCCGAGTGGCTGATTTTTTAAATTCCCACAAACAGTGTGACAATGTTCCCCTTTTTTTTGGCCACATTCCAGCATCTAACTGGACCTTTCTATGGCCATTCTTACTTGGGGGAGGTGGAATCTCAATGTTGTTTTGATTTGCATTTCTTTTATGGCTATGAACATTTCTTCATGTGTTTCTTTTCCAATTCTTATTACTTCTTCTGAGAGGTCTCTCCTTAAGAAATTTCTCTCTTTATTAATTGGGTTGTTATTTCTTTGAGGGTTTATTTTAGGGAGTTTAATTTCTGGAGCTCTAAGTGTATTGTAAATATGAAGCCTTTGTCTGATGCATAGCTAGGATGAAAAATCTCCTATTCTGTGTCTTTGCCATGCAGAAATGTTTCAGTAGATTGATGCAATCCCTTTTATCCAGTCTTTCTTTGATTTATTGTGACTCTGGATCTTTGCTTAGAAAGTTTCTACTTATGCCTAGGAGCCCTTCTGCTTCTCCTACCCATTCCTACCATTTTCATGGTATCTGGATAGGCCATGTATTTTAAGGGGTAAGAAACACCTTAAATCTATCAGAGACAGTGTGTGTGGTAAACCACTCATGGATATTAGGCAATGATTAGCTTAATTATGCAGAAGAATTGAATTTAGACAAAACCATATTCAAATGTCAGCTCTTATCCTTACAAATTTGGTCTAATTAGTTAAACTCATAATGTGTCAGGTGATTTCCATGAGGGGATAATCATAATTTGATAGTATTATATACATCAATTGAATAATTGCCTAATAGTGAATGATGACAGGACTGCACAACACACACACACACACACACACACACACACACACACACACACACACACACACTTAGATGCTCCAAAGAGAATAGTGAAGTCTCAGTATCATCACTGAATTTATCACCTCTCAGACTATAATGAAAACAGAGGAAGATAATCATACATGATATGTTGACCACAATTATTGCATTTACTTCAAAGAATTAGGAATCATAATAGGACTGTGATATAACTCAGTGGTGGTAAGGCTGGCTACTATGTACAAATCTCTGTGTTTGATCCCAAGTACAGAGGGAGAAAGAGACAGATAGACAGAGCCAGAGACAGAATATCAAATCAGTATACGAACATGTCTATAGCACCTAGCACACTACAATTATTCAATAAATAACCAATGCATTGCACTGAGACATAGTAGAATATGAGGGGAAATTCTGCAGTGAAAAAAAGTATGTTAGTGAAATTTCACTTTGGAGTAATGAAAAGCAAATTATATGGGAAGGAAGATGATTAACATATAATTTCATCATTAGCTATACATTAGGAATAAATGATTAGGATGCTTTGTCAATAGAGATTGACCTTTTATCATGAGGATCTCTAAATGAGATAGAAGGTTTTAGCATAAAGAAGTTTTGAGCACTACACATATATAACATACATTAGTACTTATTTAGTACTTATGAAATATATGTATGTAGATACACATATGTAGACAGTACATATAAGAATTTTAATTTAATTTTTGTGTTTTCCTCCATACATAGAAAATATATATGTGAACCAGCATATATATGCCTCTCTTCCTCTCTCTCTCTCTCTCTCTCTCTCTCTCTCTCTCTCTCTCTCTCTCTCTCTCTCTTTTTCTCTCTCTCATATAAAACTTTTGCTACTCTCTTTAGCTGGATAACTTTTTAGAAAGATGCTTTGATCCCTCAGTAGCTGGAAGTGTCACCCGTGAATAATGCCATGAGTCGTATTACACATATTCTGCACCAGTATATCCGGAGCAAAGATAAAGTGTCGACAGGATGATTGAGTTTAGCCTGCAAAATTGATTATTTTACTTCCCAACTCTCTAGCCTTTAATTGAAATGGATAGATTTGACGGAGCACCCTTGGCCTTGGCCATGGTATGTGGCAGAGTCTGAAAATTGACACCCTGACTTTTGAGGGCATGGAGCCAGAGGTTTCCCTAGGTCAATCTACTCTTCCCCATTTGGTCCCCGTGAAAAGGATGGGATCAATGAGAAATTGGCCAGCTCGACACTCTGACGCCTTCCATCCTCAGTCCAGAGAAATGGAGTGTATGTTACCTCACCAGCATTGAATAAAACTATGTCTTCGTACATACTGGTTCACCGAGGAATCCATCAAAATGAGCCCCTCTGGAACAGAGGGAGTAACCTTAGTGCAAATAGAAAATCTGGGACTTGTTCCTCCATGCTTACGAATGGATTCTGTTCTAACTACACTAGCATCTGGATGGTGAGCCTGTGATCCTGTATCTAGGTCCTGAGTCACATTTTCCACAGTAACAGTCTTCGAAAATGGCAGGTGAGTTATGCCAAGCAACCTAAGGTACAGTGTGCAGTATTGTTGGAAAAAATAATGCAGCAATTATGAAGGCTATTGCTTCCAAGGTAAGAATGGGATATTCCAGAGAAACGTTGCTATTGAACAAGTTTCACCTTCTTGAAACCAACCTGATCATCTACTTGTCAGACTTCTTTTTTCCACAAGACATCTTCCCTGTGTGGTTGCTCAGTGCATTCTTTTAGAAATGGCTGCTTAACATGGCTTAGTCTTTGAAACAAGCACATGTCATCAGTTTACCCAGTTTATATATTTATGAGAGAAAGGAATGGTAGTCCTATATTGACTAAAGTCTGTAAGTTTATTGAAGACTTAGAAATGAATGTGTGTGCAAACACATGTTGACCTAGGAATAATTATGTTCTGATGTGTCACAAAGTTTCCACTATTTTTCAGTATGTATTCTAAGCAAGTGGTTTAATTGGAAGATGTGAAGAAATGCATTGCATGGGGCTTGATGATTTGTGTCTCCTCTTTTGTTAAGATTATTTGCTGTGCATTGAAATCATTGATGGGTGAATAGTACCAATTATATTCTAGGTCCAGATGTATTTTTTTACCAGTTATATTTATAGTGCAAAATCATGAGAATAGAAACAAAACATATACATTTCCAAATATTGTCAAATGCCTAGTAAATTATCATGCTATTTAATAGAATATTATGTAGTCATTAACATTGAAATATGAAGACTATCTGGTGCTATGGAGAAATGTTTGCAACATAAGGCTAATATAAGTCACTTCAGGAAACTCTATTTACACACAATACACCACATGTACTTATGGGCATACTGATATAAATGGAATCATATGAAAGAATCACATCAATGACAACACTTCACCCATTTCCAAACAGGAAAATGAGGAACATTATTTCTGTTCAGGCTTTTTAAACATTCAAAAATGACTATGCATTGAATTTTGAAATCAGTGAAAACTGGAGCCTCTGGAAACAGACTTAGTATGAAAATTGTCTGGAGTTCTTTACTTGTTAAAGTCACTGACCTTAGATTAGCCACGAAGTCAGTTCTGGACTCTGCCCATGAAGACACACAGCTGCTGTGGGTAGTTTGGGAACTTCCACTTCTGTTGTTCAACCAGCTGTTTTATGTTTTGTGACCTGTAGTTTTTGAGCAATTGTAAATATCGGCTCTCCTCTCCATGAGAGACTTTTATTGGAAGCATTAAGATCCCTACTGGTATAGCTTATTTCATGACATTTTCCAAAGTCACTAGGAATACGACATGGCATTTTACAGGGTTGTGGTTTTGAAAATATTTCTCTAAAATATCCTGAAAGTTTCTCATTAGGATAGACTAATTTGATTGGGACAACAGGTGCTGGGAAGAGTGCTTCTTGTACAGCAATTAGTCCTCCAGCTTGTTCTGGTTCAGTCATTCATCCTCTGTGGGTCCTTTGCTAATACCCAAAGGACCTTCTTTGGCAGCCAATTCTTTTCAGCTTTCCACAGAATTGCAGGGAAGGCTTTGATTGGCTTGGATAGTCATATCTGCATCTCATGGACCAAAATAGAAAATGAATTCAGTTGTATTTGAATTTACTTGGACCAATATAGGAAATGAATTTACATTTCTTTAAATCTAGAAATGTAAAATTAGAAGAAATTGCTCAAACCCCAGATTTGTGGCTGCATAATATATAGGGCATTGATGAAAGTATATGAGTTCATAGGAAGGCATTTATCAAATTGCCTTCTTCAAAAGATAGTAGCCAAGTCAGGTAGTGGTGGCTCAAGCCTTAGCTACTGAGGAGGCTGAGATCTAATAGCCTAGACAGAAAAATCCATGAGAGTCTTATCTCCAATTAATCATCAGAAAACTGGAAGTGGTGTTGTGGCTCAAAGTAGTGAACACTGGGCTTTATCAAACAAAGCTCAGGAACAATACCCATGCCCTGAGTTCAAGCCCCATGACTGTAAATATAAAAAAAGGTATAACTCAAACAAAAAATGCCATCAAATACTAATGTAGAAATACTAGAGCAAGTAGAAGGCTATACCGTGTAGGATTTCTCAGAGTGGTCTATGTATCTGGGCACTTAATGTCAAGTAGTAGAAATGGAGGTATGTTTTGTTTTGGTTTTGTTTTATAAGTTTGTCTTCTTCTGGAAGCCAATCCTGTCCTCTGGTCCCAAGAAAGAGGACATGTCTATGCCTGACCAAGAGCTGAGGATATGGATTATAGAGGGCAAGCAGAGCTTTCCCTAAGATTCTATAAAATTGATGAGAAAGCAACCTCTTCTTTCCTTTGTCTTTATCTTCTTTAACTGATTTCCTCATTGTAGTCTTCTTTATAGTATTTATTACTATTCTCCATGCTATGTATTGCTGAATTTCTATTGTAACTTGTAAGATTATGTTTGTATGGTTTGTGCCAGCTGCAACAAGTAAGCTTCATAAGGACAGAGACAAAATAACCCTTCTGCTGTCATGTATGTTCCAGTGCGATTTTGTTGTAATAAATGTCTTGGTATATTTGCTGTTGAATATTGACTATCTCAAAAAGTACAACTTTCTAGACTGAGAGCATGGCTGAAGTGGTACAGTCTACTCATTATAAACAAACTCTGAGGTCAAAGAGCAGTACTACCAAAAAAAAAAAAAAGAAAAAAAGAGCCAAATACGATGGTTCACACCGGTAATCCTAGCTATTCA
Source organism: Megascapheus bottae (assembly GCF_031878675.1). Classification (NCBI taxonomy): domain Eukaryota; kingdom Metazoa; phylum Chordata; class Mammalia; order Rodentia; family Geomyidae; genus Megascapheus; species Megascapheus bottae. The sequence continues at coordinate 14,253,317 of NC_143532.1, read as the reverse complement.
GGAGGCTGAGACCTGAGGATCAAGGTTCAAAGCCAGCCCAGGCACTAAAGTCCGTGATATTCTAATCTCCAATTAACCATCAGAAAACTGTACGTGACTCTGTGGCTAAAGGGGTAAGGCAGTAGTCTTGAGCTGAAGAGCTCAGAGACATCACCCAGACCCAGAGTTCAAGCCCCATGACTAGCAGAAAAAAAAATTCCTACATCAGGTGTAGGAATTCTACTTGTAATCCTAGGTACTCAAGAGACAGAGATTAGAAACATCATAGTTGAAGACCGTTTGGGCAAAAGTTGAGACCTGTCATAATCAATAAACCAGGCATGGTAGTATATACCTTTGATCCCAGCATTTCAGATGTCTGTAAGTAGGAGGATCACTATCTGAAACAGCTATGTGATACAAAAGGTGAACTCCATGCCAGGGGCATGGCTTAAGGGATGCAACCATATAGTATAGAGACTCCTACCTCCATGCCACATTTATACTTGACAATGTCCAATCCCCACCATATGAAGAATACATAGGCAGTAAAACCAATGCAACCCCTGAAACTCTGCCAAAGCATGGGATGCAGGTTGTACCCTCTGCATCCATCCAACCAATATTTATTGAATGCCTGCCAGACACCAGATGCTATGTTAGTCACCGGGGCTTCCAAACAGACAAGCTCCTAGGTAATATTTATTCTCTAGAAGAAGAAAAAGAAGGAAAAATTAAATATGTGAAATAAATATAGAGCTGCCTTCGATGCCTCTGATAAATTCATACAAAGCGAGAAAATGTAAGAGGAGATTTCTGAAGAGTTCTTCTTTTGATCAGTCTCTCTGAGGAGCCCCATTCCTTTGCTCATTATGGGTAGTTAGATGAGGAGGTGTTATCCTGCAAAAGAAAATAAGCTCTATCCATGCTAACCAAGCAGTTTGGATTTTTAGAAACAATAAGACTGTATCTAGAGTTTAATTCTTTCCTTCTTTCCTTCCTTCCCTCCTTCCACCATTCCTTCCTTCTTTCCTTCCCTCCCTCCCTCCCTCCCTCCTTCCTTCCTTCTTTCCTTCCTTTCTTCCTTCTTTTCCTCCTTCTTCATTCCTTCTATTTTTTTCCCATTGAATAACTTGGCAGCATGAATAAGCCTTCCAAAAGAACTTGTCTTTACCTCCAAACATATTTTCTGCTGAACTAGACCTCAGATTAGATGGAAAGTACTGTCTTGGAAATGGATGCCAAGTGTTTTATGCATGTAATAGCACTACTCTTTATTATCTATTATTTATCAGCCTAGAGAGGATGGAGAAGAGAAAGCAAAATCCTTTAGTTTAATGTTCAGGCTTTATCTTGCAGGCCTTTTTCATTTGTTTGTTGAGAACACACATGCTTTGAGATCTGTTGAGTTCTCAGAAAACTTATCCCTCATTGGTTAGTCAGCTGACTACTTGTAATGTCCAGGACATCAGTGACATGAAAATTCCATCAGATACTCAAAGGACTCTGAAGCTGGCATGAATGCTAATTGTAGATCCATGGGGAATTATTCTAGTTCCCTTTGCATAAAACAGCTATTTCTCAATCTTGGTTGAGCTTTGCTATCACCTAGAGAGTTAAAAAAAAGTAATAAATTGATGCCTGAGGCATAATTTTAATTAGTTTAATTCATAGATTTGGGGAAAGCAGTGGGACTTTACCACGAATACCCTACGTGAGTATCACTTTAATAGGTGAGGAGCAGCTTAGTTATGGGGTGAAGGTCCATTTTATGAGGTCTGAGTATCAACCCTGCCTGGTCAGTATTTACAAAAGATGCATCAGCCAATAAAGAAATATTGTTTAATGTGGTCTTCTGCCACCATTTTGATTATTTTAGACAGAACAGTCCATTTGCCAATATTTAAATCTAAGGTTGTCATTTCCTTCACACAGTTGTATGTTCTTAACCTTTTTGAAGGGAAAGGATAACGAAACATTTTAAAAAGGGAGTAGTGTAGCTAGTCAGTTTCTTACCTGAGCTCTCTCTAAGAGGGGAAAATGGAGTCTGGAAATACATTGAGACACCAGAGTATATTGCTTGAAGATGAATTTTTTAAAAATTCACCACAGCACTTCACAAATATTTCCTCCATAAATATATTTTTCTCAATGTTGTGCCCTATACATTTGACACTGGAAAACTTTTCTTCCAACTTGAGTTCATTGTGCAACAAAAATATTTACAATCATAAGCCTTTCCATCTGTTAACTGAAGACGCCTTTTCACTAGGGTAAGACCACTAATATCATTCTAACCCAAAGCAAAGAACCTCAAGTTCAAATGTGTGTCCCAGTGGTATTTGTGTGAGTGTATGACTTACAACAAGCTTTACAAAAAGTGCAAAGTAGAGGTTAGACTCCTGAAGCTATTCAGCATTCCTGGGGGACCTCAGTCCCCAGCAAGCAAGAAAGAGCCAACAGATATTAATCACCAGTAATGGGGTAGGCATTTTGCTAAATGGTAGATATCACCTTCCTTATTTCATAGGTCAGGAAATTTGGGATCTAAGACATCAAGTGATTGGCTCTTAGTCCCAAGGCAGCAGATGGAGTTGGGATTCAAATTGGGTTCTCCATCTTCCTAGAGTGTTTCTGATACTCCATGATAACCCCTGCGGGAACTTCTGAATTTAGACTTTCATCAGCGAGAGAGACTACTTCTTGGCCCCAAAGGAAGCTACTTATATTGAGTCTCAGAGAGTTCCTCCATCTATCTCCTAGAAAGATAGGCTGGGCTAATCGGCCCGATTAGGAAGCTCTTGCTGGCTCTGACTCTGGATGCATTAGAATGTGATGATTAGGGGAGAAATTTTGGCTCAGTCTGAGATTGAACATGGTTCCATCACCATGCTACTGCAAGGAACTCAGTAAGCACTTTGGGCCTTAGTTTCTCTCATCTGTGAAAGAGGACAGTGACTATACCTACCAATAAGGGTTTTATGTAAAGATTTAAAGAGGTAATTATGTCCAATACATAATGCAGCACATGGCAAATGCCCAATAACTGTTACCTATTTGTCATTGTTATAACCTCTAACTACTATGGTTAGATTCCATAGGGTACAGGCAGGTGCAGAAACAAAACAGCACCTCTCTGATCTCCCCATAATTTTAGGATGCAGTGTGCTACATCCATTGCTGTTTCATGTCCTGCCTCCCTACTAACTACGTATTGATTTCTCTCCTTGCATCCTCAACCTCCATTCACATGGAGGTAATGCAATTGCTTATTTCAGAACAAGAGTGAGGAAAACTGACTCCACCTCTTTGAAGAGCAGCTGAAAACCCCTCAATTTTATACAGTGTTAATCAGGCCTGAAAGAAGTGACAGAAAACCAATAGCCAGGCTGGAAATCTGCTAGAAAAACACTCCTGAAAGGCTCATTGGTTTCTTGTGCATAAGCGAGAATCAAGGTTTCTGGAATGCTTCAGGGGCTGCAGCCTTGATCTATGCCCAGGCTGGTGCTAGGTAGGTGGAGAAAGATAATACTCAAAGCCTAACTGCCTCAGCTTCATTGTTGAAAAGCCTTCGTGGTTCACAGCCCAGGTGACTGAAGCCCAAGGTGTTTCTCTTGTAGTGGCTTTCCTAAAACCTTTGTTCACATACCTCCCTGCATGTTCTGGAAGTTTTCAGACTGAGCTGACTCTGTCCCAGCATGGTGATGCCCAAAAGAGCACTTGTCTCAAATTCTAATTAGGATACCAAAAGGTCAAGTCAAGGTCACAAGTCTACTCTTTTATTATGAGTTCTTCATGACACAGTATATTTATTATCCGTTCCATTTGTACATTACATCCTATAGATTATCTAATTACAGAAACAGCAGTACCAAGATAGAAAGGTCCTTGGTCAGATTATGGCCAGTTATTGTAATTAATTTGATTTATAAATATCCTATGATCCAGCAATTCTGCTCCTGGACATTTATCTGAAAGATTATAAACAGGATACAATAAAACCAACAGTATAAACATGTTCACTACAGCACTATTCACCATAGCCAAGTATGGAATCAGCTCAGATGCCCTTCACTGGACAAATGGAGCAAGAAAATATGACATCTACTGATCTATCTATCTATCTATCTATCTATCTATCTATCTATCTGTCTGTCTATCTATATCCAATGAACTTTTGTTCATCCACAAGAAAGAATGGGAGGACATGGAAAAATTATATTAAGTGAAGTAAGTCATATTCAGAGAGAAAAAGGTTACAAATTTTCCCTCTTATATGGAAGCTAGAATTACTTTATAAGTGTATAGGTAAATACATGGAGTGGTATGCAAGTATATACAAATGTGCTTACTAATATATGGTAGATTCAGGGGAGAACTCAAATTGTATAATTCCTAGAAAGGCAAAGTCAAAGTTCAACAAAATAAACACCATTAAATAGGTACTTCAAAGGGAGTGGGGTAGGGTCAAGGGGAGAGCAGTAGATAAATGAAGAGAAGTGGGGAAAATGCAGTCAAATATTCGATGTGCATCCTATAAAATTAAGCAATGTGAGGGAAAGGAAAGGTTGGAAGAGAAGGATGGGGTGAGAATATCGAACTGAGTGACATTAATCAAGATGTGTTATACTCATAAACTGCTTTGTTAAATAAACATAAACCACTTTTGTTGTCTGTGTCTTCTGCTTGTAATCCTTGCTACTCAGGAGGCTGAGATCTGAGGATCTCATTTTGAAGTCAGCATGGGCAGAAAAATCTGTGAGACTCTTATCTCCAATTAAACACCAAAAGCCAGATATGTAGCTGTGGCTCAAGTGGTAGAACACAAGCCTTGAGAAAAATATTTTCAGAGATAGAACCTGGGCCTTGAGTTCAAATGGCAGGACTGGCAAAATAAATTTTAAAAATAGAAAAGAAAGAAAAAGAAAAACAGAAAGAAAAGAAAGATTTTTTTTTAAAAAAAGTCCAACACACACACATACACACACACACACACACACACACACACACACACACACACACACAAGTGTATTCCACAGGAAGATTGCAACAATTGCATAGGGACTTTGCTTATACAAGCTAATAATAACTAACATTCCAGTGGAATCTGAGCTTAAACACTCACATTCCAATAGCAGCAAGACTTAGACATGAATCTACGTCTTCAGATATGTTCTTATCTTTGAGTCCAAAACTATTGGGATTTCTCAGAGGCAATATGTATATTATTCCCATCAGGCATCAGGAACAGGACAGCTCTCAGAGAACACAGTGGAGAGGGAATAAAGTGGTTAGCAAGACCAGGTTTGAATGATTCCATTAGACACAAGTTGTGTGACCCAGAATGACTTACTTCTGTCTGAACCTTAATTTTCATATACATAAAGTATCATAGACATATTTGCCTTACGGCAGTCTGACAATGCTTTTTATAGTGTGTGTACAAAGGCGGCCCATTTTTGTCATGTGTTGAGAAACGTTGAGAGTCGGGAGGAAGTTGGGTGGAAATGGCAGTGTACACAGGTAGGCTGGCCCTGAACAGAGGAAACAGAAAACCCAGAGTCGTGATGTTCGGTGTTGCCAAGTCCAGGTCTCCTCAGTTGTCTCCACTAGTACTGACAGCGACTTCTGTCATTTGACATAGATTGCACAATTGCAAGGCCACACCATGGCCTTCTGACCCTGGTGTAAACACTACCTCAGTGCCTAGGCAATTCGGAATTTCAGCTCCAGATAAGTATAATTGCCATTCCTACTGCAGTAGTGGAAGCATTGGGATGATGACGCTGATTTCGATACCAGTCCATCAGGAACTCATTCAACACATGGTTTGATGAGAAAGTAGATCCCCCAAATACTCCTAGGTTCAACGTTTGGTCTTTGACTCGCCCATACTGGGAGGTGGTTAGAATATGAGAATTTTACATAATTTAGTGACATAATTGGGAGGTTGTAGATACGTGTCTTTAAAAGGTGTCTTTCCACTGACCCCCTCTTGTCTGTCTTTCTTTGTTTCATGTATACCACGAGATAAACTGCTTTGCTTGGACACACACTCCCGCTGCCATGATGGTCTACCGTCTGTAGGCTCATAGCCATAACAGAGCAAGCCAATCTCATGGGCCCTCGAGACTATGAGCTTAAAAAAATCCTTCTTCCCTGAATTACTTAAATGTTATTACAGGAGTTCAATCACAATGGCTCAAAATCTGACTAACACAATGTATTTTTGCCTCTTCTTGGCAGGTTCCATGCTTACTGGAGACAGGTCTATAAGACTCTGGCAAATGTTAGCCAAGGTTGGAGTTTCAGCTCTGTAGTTTTACTAGTCTTGAATCTTAGGTACTACATCTCCTTTAGACTCACTACTAAAGTGAGAGTGACATAATGCATGCATGATGGAAGGTTCTAGGAAATATCACAAATTATATAGCCCTCGGTAAAGGTCAATTTAAAATTCCAGTACCATAAATAGCATGTTAGAGTTAATATGTCTAATGTAAATATGCCAAATGTATTCTAATTAAATACAAGGCATCAAGAATATATATAGTGTCTGATTGTCTTGCTTCTGCCTTTGAAAATGTCCATCATTCTAAGCTTCATCAGGGAATCAGTCCCAGGCACTGAAAGATAGAGGACCAGGGGCAGAGGTGGGGTGGGAATCAATTGATGCATCTCAAAAAGAGGAGAAATGTGGGCACTTGTGGACCATTAGATGCCAGAAAGAATTGGGTTAAGGTCTGCAGGGCAATAGGTAAAAGGAAGGCTTAAATATCTAGAATCAAATAGCTGCAGTCTTCTGAAGGATGGAAGTTGCAGGAATTTGCACCAGTCATATCTAGTACCATAGAGAATAAATGAGGGTGCATTGGTGAAATTCTGAAGGGCTACAAGATCCCCTATGGTCTGGCTATAGTGTCTGGGATGGAACAAGTTCACTTAGCTCTCAGGAAAACTTTCAGAGGTTGTAGAGGTCACCCATAGGGTGAAGGATTTGAAAATATCTGCTGAGCCTTACAGGGTCTTTACATTCGCTTGGCCCTTTCTCTCCTTCTTCTCCTTTAGAAAGCAGGAACAGTCCTCTCAGTCCACTTTGTATTTCACATAATAATAGATTCTGAAAGAGTCTGGATTTACTTTTCTGATTTATAGACAATGACGTTGTCCCAAAGTTTCACAGTTTGCAAAGAACTTGGCATTATATAACGTCTCATTTGCTCCTGTTATGGAGCTTGGGTAGCAAATAGGGTCAGTTAAGAGGAGGAAGTGAGAGTTCAGATGGGGAAATTGACCAAAGCCAGTCCCAGTTCCATGCCTCAAGCTCCTCATCACTGCTCTAGACACTGGGTATGTGATGGAGGATGAATGGCTATGATTTCTTCCTGCATGCAACTTAAACTCTAGTGAGGTCAGAGGAGAAATACAGAAGTAAGCAAATGCACAAACATGTAATTATAAATTGGCAAAACGCTAAAGCGATAATAAACAAATTGCTGTGACTGAGATTAAAGAGGAAAGCAATCTATTTCATTAGGATCTCCTGGCATGAGAGGCAATATTAAAACTGATACCCGGAGGAGCAAGCTGAGCTTGTCAGAGCAAGTGCTGAATGAAGTGAGCTGGCTAACAGGCAGGCCTCTAGGGAGGATGGTGCTACACTGGGTTCAAGTCACACAGACATCACCAGCACCCCGAGACACGGAGTCAGAGCTTGATAAGTGATGTGTGATTCTGAAAATTCATTTTATAGATGATCAAACTGAGATTCAGAGAGAGTTGATCTAGGCTTAATATTTCAAAGAAGACAAGAGAGGAGGGGATTCACTTCAACAACTAAATTGTTGCAAAGTCTGACCCCAATCCCTTTAGCCATCATCAGTGTTGGTCGCCTGGGCAAGTGTCAGAAGACTGATCAAGGCGGTGCTGGCCAGAAAAGCGTCCAGCGGACCTGAGTCCTGTGCAAAGAGTTCTGGCTCTAAGTGGTCCCCCCAGCCCCCTTCAAAGATCCAGCAGCCATGAGGCAGTTCACTTTGATAGAAGGCACCCTTCCTTTACCTCCATTTGTAGAATCAAGATTTCCTCCGGTTTCTTTGTTTCAATCATTAGGGATTTAATTTCACTCCACTCAGCCCAGACTGTTCTGAACCCCCCTGAGGTACGTTTTATTCTGGGGGGGGGCGGGGATGGAGTAGTTCCCAGGAGAACAAACAGCTCTGTGAATGGCTCCTCCCTGTGGAATGCTGGGTCTGGGAGGAGGGGGTCATGAGATAGGGTGTGACGGTGACAGCAGGAGATGGCAGGCATCTGGATGCCTGGTGTAATGCCAAATCTATGAGAAAGAAGTGGCTGCCAGGATGAATGACGTGTGTGAGCTCAGGAAGGCACCATAAACCAAACAACACCCAGTGGTGTTATTTAAATTTACAGCCTGCTCTCTATGAAGAGGGCTGCCAGTTAGGGATGAAGGGGAAGAGGAGAGAGAGAGAGGGAAGGAGGGAGGGAGGGAGGGAGGGAGGGAGGGAGGGAGGGAGGGAGGGAGGGAGAGGGGGAGGGAGGGAGGGAGGGAGGGAGGGAGAGGGGGAGGGAGGGAGGGAGGGAGGGAGGGAGGGAGAGAGAGAGAGAGAGGAGAGAGAGAGAGAGAGAGAGAGAGAGAGAGAGAGAGAGAGAGAGAGAGAGAGAGAGAGAGAGAGAGAGAGAGAGAGACTCTCAAATGGGAGAGAATGAACCTGAGAAATGGGCCCAGCCTGATAGTGAACAAGGAAAGGGGCAAGAAAAAGGGATTAAAAGGAGACATAAAGTCTGCCCAAAGGACAAAAATAGCAAGACAAAAAGAGGAAGGCAAAAATCTTGTGCTAGACATCCAAAGAGAGAGACAGAGACAGAAACAGAGAAGATAGGAAAAGAGAGTACAAGGGAGTATTAACTAAAAATTGTATGAGAGAGAGGGAAAAAAATAATGTCTAAGAGACAAAGATGGAGGCAGATCACAGAAGTCAGGAAAGCAAACAGGGGAGAAGAAAAACACTCCTTGTAAATAGAGAAGCAGAGGCAGCAATAAAAGAGAAAAACCAGGGAAGACGTAGAGAGGTTCCCTCTGGATCGTGGTGGTACCTATGTGCAATGCCAGCACTCAAAAGGCTGAGGTAGGGGGGTTGCAAGTTCCAGGACAGCATGGTCAACATAATAACAACACCCAATCAATTGGTTAATGAATGAATGAGAATAAATAAAAGAATGAGATTGTGTCAGAGATACAAAGACCAAGACAGAAACAAAGGTAAGATGCCTTGAGATGGAGAGAGGCAGGTATACAATTAAAGAAAAAGAACAACAGAAAGCAGAGACACAGGTGTGAAACAGAGGGGCAGGGAGTCAACTCATGAGTCAAAAGACACACACAGGTTGGGACCCAGGTCACCCAAAAGAGCCACAGGGCCAGAGCTGGCAGCAGAGCCTAAGGACAGGCATTGTACTGGAGTCCATTCTGGCCAGCTAATGGCCCTTGAGAGTTTGCAGAAATAGAATTCCTCAACAAAAATCCTCCAACTCATAAATGGCATCTGCTAACAGAGGCTCTGCTTTCTTGGAAATGCAATCTGGACTTATTTGATATTGCTTTACTGAGAAACAGGTATATATGTCAGAAAATGGCCCTTTATGTCCTTTAAAAGAAAATTCTCAACCATTTCTTTTACCTCAGATGGTGTTTTTTTCCTTCTATTTTTTCTTACAACTTACTACTGTCTGAGTGCACGTGTTCTGAATAGCTACAGTAATTCTTTTCCCATTTGATTTTGGGATAATACTTACCATAAGGGAAATACTTTTTTTGGTGTGTGAATTGTTTATATTCTCTTCCATATATGTCTGATATGATACCGTAGGAGATGGTTTTCAAAAAAACTTCCTTGTGTGTAGAAGTAGAACCTATCCTTTCCTGAAGATTATGTGGTTCCTGAAGGGAGGAAAATAATACAGAGTTGAGTATTTAGCTGGTGAATTACAGAAATACTGATCATTTATTAAATTTGCATCTTATACTACATGCTCTACAGAAAATAGAACATTTAATCTTTGCTTCAGGAGCCATTGTTGTCCCATTTTCTAAATAAGAAGCCTTGAGGATCAAGAAGTACAAAACTTCATCCCTCCTTACTCCCCAAACACCAACCCTCTGGATTTGAAATCAGGACTTTCTGTTCTCATGGTTAATGTTGTACCACCCGAGCCATTCCTCCAGATCAAATTTTTGCTGGTTAATTTTGGAGATAGCCTCTAGTAGACTTCTCTGCTACTGGTTGGCCTTGAAATGCTATCTTCTAGATCTGGGCTTCCTGATCAACTAGGGTTACCGGAGTGACACACCTGCTTGTAGCTTGAAACTTCCCTGAGACCACAGTGCTAAAGATAATGGCATGTCTAATGTATGCAGTGCAGTATAAAACATAATGCATATTTCCTTGTTGCATAGGACATCTCATGTGCCTCTCCTAATAGCCTTTAGTGATGTACACCAGGACAAACATTTTATAGATGACAACACTGGGATTTAGACAACTGAGATAGATTGTCCAAGATGACTTAGCAGAAAAAACTGACTGATCAAAATCTCAGAGCTTTGGCTATGTCATCCCAGAGCCCATGTCCTTAAAGCCCAGTGTGAGCATCTCTGGTTTCTCTTAAAAACACCTCTTAAACTTGGGATCAATGAAGGTTTGGGATATGTTTTCAGTGAATGTTTTTCTTCAAAAAAAATTATGTTTCATTAGGGCAGAGACTTGAGCAATCAGCATGGGTAACAATGCCTAGCTGTTTGGAGAGGTTCAATAAATAAGCAAAATGTCAATGAATCTTAAGAGTCTTGCACCTGGTGTCTGATGGACAGGTGGTTAAAATCCACATAGCGTGCTCTCCTTCAATGGAGTCATCTGGCCGCAGAGTTCAGGGATTGTCAGTTTTATTCTTTTTGTGCTCAAGGAAAAAGAAGAACTTTAAACATTAGCCATAGTTAGCTTAAAGATGCAAATCAAGTGCCATTACCCGGACCTCCTCATCTTTCCAGCATCAAAGAAGGCAAGGATAGAATTGCTTCCATTATGAAACTGCTCTGATTAGGCCCTAGTTACACTCCAAATTTTGTTCTGAGCTTAATTTGCAGGGCAATTGCAAACCTAATTTAATTACATGGGAGCTTTCGTGAACAACCACCTAAGAACTTCATGGTGAATTTTGGTTCCTATTAAGAAAGAACGTTGAGTCCATAGGTTCCAGAAACAAAGAGAACCCAATGAAGTAGGCATTTGGGGTCATGAATGTTTGTTCCTCAGTGTCTAATTCTGAGAGCAATTTCTGCTGTGGCTAGATGCCAGATTCTAATTGCTCTCTATTTATAATAAAATATAAGTTCATTTAGGGATAGAGTTATTGATTAGTATGTCGACAATATGATGGTTCTTGGATTTGTGCCCTTCTGCATAAGTCTCTACAAGCCTCATACTGTTGGTCCCTTCTCCAGTCATTTTACCCTAGCTGGTTAATAGGAAACCAGCCAACAGCGAGACCCAGCCAAAAACTTGGGAGTTGTCCTTGGGTTCCCTTTCTTTCACATACTACTCAATGTATCAGGCGAATCTTCACCATTTCCCACTCTACTTCTCCTGCACAGTGTCCCTTCTCCCTCCTCCCAGCCCTTCCTCACTACCACCCCTGAGGGTGTTGGGGGGATGTCACCGCTCCCTAGCTGGCCACCTCTGACCTCTGATTCTGCAACACAAATTCCACTCTTCCAGCAATGGAGGCTCCAGATACCTGGATGTGAACAGAGCAATTCTTTCTCCTTAGTGCTTTGTATGGGTCCCCTCATTGAATCACCAGAAAACTGTGTAGAAAGGTTGCTTTCCAACCTGTTTTGGACTGAGCCGCATGAGGAGATATCAACCACCTAGCATCCATGAATTGGAACATGGTAGTGGTGAGAAGTGGTGAGATGTCTCAGGACAGTTTTCTGTCATGCAGACCACACTCTGATTCTCACTTACCAGGCAGTTGGCTGTTCACATTGCCCTACCTGGAAGCCCAGCTTGGTAGTGTTTTGAACTTAGGAGCCAGGGTAAGCAATTTCATGTTCCGAATCCTGCTTTTCTCATTTATAAAACCAGCATTACAAGATTGACTTCGAAAATTATTTGCTAGGATTAAATGAGCTCAGGGCTGTGTAAGTCAGAGTACTGAGGTCACTGAATGCCAGTAGCTTAGCTAACAACATCAGCAATGAATTGTCAATGCTTTACCTTCCCCCAACACATAAAAGCAGTGATCAGCTTCCCAAACAAGGGAAACGATCACTTTCTGGAATATGGGTATTTTGCAACATCACATTTCTACAGAAAGGTGCTAGGGTAATTGGACCATCAAAGGAAACTGAGATCCAAAACCACATTTTTTTTTGACATTTCTCTTTTCCCCCATCTGCCTCCCACAAAATATATCCTTTCTGCATTAAAAAGAAAGCAAATTATCAACAAAAGCAGTCTATGAAAAATATCTTTTTCTATCATCTCTCCAATCATGGCATCTATCCTAATATCTTTGCTCAAATTTTCCTACCCACAGCCTATAATGCAAAGTAACCAGCTCTCTTTGTTCTAACACTGCCTCTCGGTGTTGGGGTTTCTCATGGACAATTTGAAGGTGGCAAATGATGATGGAATGTTCAATCACATGCTGAACTGCCCTCCCGGAGTGAAATATGCCACACAATGTTTAACTGTTTTTCTTCCAGTGCTTTCATGGGGAGAGTATTGTACTTTAGGTACAGAAGAAAGAACAGAAGGCAAGCTAGAAAGATTAAAGTTTCCTCTTGCCTCTGAGAGTCTGGGGATCGGTTTACCTTTTGATGGTTTGTTTCATGCATCAATTAACAAGGTCACTGTAAACCCCTGCAACACAGAGCTATCAGCCAGCTGTTGTTGTGGAAAGAAAGGTAAGTACAATATGTGCCCCTAACTCTCCTGGACCGATTCCAGGTATCCCCTCAGGAAACTGCGAATGAGTGCAGAGGAAAACATGAGAGAGTGACTCAGATAGGTGCCCGGTTTCTTTGCAGCATTTCTGCAAGGGAATATAATTGTGGCCACTCTTAATGCCACCAATAGCCAAGAGTCCTTCACCCTCTTAATCCTGACCTTCCTGGCCTTGCAGCTGTTCCCCCAAAATCTCCCATCTGTTTTCTCATGAAACCTTCAATCTGTTATACCTCCCTTCAGGGCTACTCCTAAGGCTGAAAGGGTTAGGATAACACTTGCTTTATGCAGACATTCACTGGTGGATTGTTCATTTGGCAGTTAATTCATTCTTTTAATAGCAAAATTCCAATCCTTTAGTCCATTGTCCTTGTTGGAGAAAGGAATTTATGAAGAGAGAATCTCCCATGACAAATACTCATATTGAAGATTATCAAACAATAAAAAACTATCAAGGATCTTTTTTTTTAAGCCATATTGTGCCTTAGGGGTCATCAGATCAGCCAATGTGATGGTCAAGAGTTTAGGGAGTTCAAGAAACAATGCAGACCATTGAGAGTCAGGGGTACTATGTAGAGATCGGACACAATGGCAAATCCACATCAGTATTGCACCTGAATCTAAGCAGAAAGGGAGAAGGGCAACTGGACCATTGTTCATTCACAGCTGGATTGGCTTTGAAGTCAGAAGCAAAGGGATGATGAGCAGATGGGCATGGTGGCTTGTTCCTGTAATCCAGGAACACGAGAGGTTGGTTGAGGCAAGACATTGGCAAGTTCAAGGTTAGCATAAGCTACAAAGGGGTACCCTGTCTCAAAATAAACACACAAAAACAAAATGAACGCAGGGCAATCGCTGCTATTCAAGTTTTAGTTCTGGTTGTCTTAGGATATATTAGGTTATGTCACCACTAGGGGTGGCAGTGCAGGCTCTAGTGCAATTAGCAAGGCAAGTGATGGAGTCACAACTCCAGAACAGATGGAAATGTGGATCTAGAAAGAAACTAACATAAACACAGGATATCTAGTTACCTAGAGTTTTAATACGAGAATTGTGGTGACTCTAAATAGGGAACAGAACTGCTTAAAGAGGTAAATAGGCAGAAGATCAGAGATGGTTAGCCCCTTTGTGCAGGAAGAGGAATGATGAGAGAGAATTTGGTACACAGAATTTCCTCAGTGGACCTGCTTGGTACTTTCTCAGGGCCAGAACACAATCAAGGTAGCAGTTTAATATCACCAGATGTGGCATCTGAGGGACGTTAACAAGAGGATCGTGGGATGTAGAAAAGCACACTAAACAGAAAGCTGAACTTCCTAGTGTCTCACAGAATTACATGAAACTCTTGGCTACGGGAGGAAAGCCAACAAAGAAACAAAAGTCGTCTTTGAAATCATTCAGACTAGAATTTGGCTTCTATTGTTCCTAAAAATTGGTGTCAATGCCTTTAGCACTGGTAATTCTGAGGGTAATTTTGTTAATGAGTGACAAATCCTTTAAGTATGGTAAAGCATCAATCTGTATCAGCTAGTACTAAGACCTGGAGTCTTTCCTGGATCAAAGTTTATATGGCAGCCATTATCCTGTCCTTCCATTTTAAGCGCCAGTGTCCTCCAGCATAACCGCTACCACCATGACAATAATAAAACATTAGCTAAATATTCATAGTCAATGTATGTCAATCATTCGATATTCTGGGTGCTAAATGCTTATTAAAGTCTCAAATGCTATCCTATGAAATAGTGATACACTATTATATTAATTGCTATTATTTCTGATGTATAGATCTGGAAAGGAAAGCCACAAATCCAACACCTTACAGTTTCTCAGGTTTCCTCTGAGAAAATGTTATCTAGCCCATCTCTGGGTTACTTAAAGTTCCCATTGGTCCTCCTCCATGAGGCCTAACAACCTCTACCGTAATAGCTCTGCATTCAGGAGAAGGGAGGGGTGGCCTGGATACTTCACACAGCTTAAGCCTCCACCTTATAACCTGGCTGCTTCCACTCCAAAGCCATAACTCCACATCCATCAGGCCTAGGCTGAGTAGTGTTATTAGAGAAAGCACTGGGAATAATTCCTTCCAGGAAAGAGCTCTTTGCTCTGTGATTCATTAAAGGCTCCCCCAGTTACCCCCTCACTGCTGCCTCTTGCTGAGGTGCCAGAGGCTCATTTTCACAGCAGTGAGAGAACATTCCTTTGTCCTCCAACAACAGGGGTTCCACTGAAGACTTTTGATTTCCATTTTCCCCTCAAAGAGGAAGGCCCAGAAGCAAAATTCTCATTAAATATTTATTGGCTCCCCCCCACCCTTCTCTCAGTGTGTTAGGCCCCAACAAACCTCCTTAATCACAGGGCAATCAAACCCTTCAGAGCTGGAAGTGCTGGCTCAGGAGAGGAAGCCCCAGGCATGCAGAGGAGAAGGGTGGAAGACAAGGTTTCCCCTGGAATGGGAGTGGATCACACAGTAGCCTTGCATGCACTTCTGAATTGAGCAGAAGCCAACTAGAAAAGCTAGAGTTTTCCCAACACCATCTTAATGTGTCCCCTTCCCTGACTCTCTCACACTGTGCACATCAAGGTAGCTGCCATTGACTTTGTGCTCTGGTACTACTTGTTTCTTTCAAGGAATTATCCAGGTTCCAGTGCATGGCTTTCCCCCAACAATCCCAGTCCACAACAGCTGCCTAAGGCTCTCCATCTCTCTTAGACTTGGAGGGCTCAGGACCCACACCTGCTACACAGCAAGTAGGACAGAAACAACATCCACAGGATATACAAGCATGATCCCCACTAGTAAGGGATTGAGGCACCCTTTGCCTCCATAGTCAATATCTATGGTTAGTCCTCTTACGGGTATAATACCGCGTTCATGTGTAAGTTGTGTCTTTGACTCATAGGATGGTGAATTCATAACCAGACCTGAGCCCTGGATCTTCTTTAGGTCATCTAATCACTCTGCCTATATAATCCTGGTAGATGGTCAGCATGCAGAATCCGATGCAATGATTGAATCTATAGGAATATGGGAGATTAGTCCTCAAGATTGAAGTTAGGTTAAGAAGAGTTGGTTTTAGCAGAGGCCTAGAGCTTTATCCGAAGCTTGGTAGAAGCAGCAGTTCAACTCCCCCTCCTTCATTGAGTCTCATCTCTTAATTTTGCTCAGCAGCAGTGTGATTCTGCTAATGTCTCCAGTTACCAATGCCAATTACCAATTACCAAATGTTCTCTTCTAATTTGTTTATTTACATTTTGATGACACTTGGGTTTGATCTCACAGCTTTATGCTTGTGAGGCGAACACTTTACCATTTGAGTCACACATCTCCTACCTCCATAGACCTTTGGAGATTCAAGTCTTGCTCTCTATGTGGGAGAGTTTGGACTGAGTGTCTCCTATTTGTACTTTCTACCATATCTGGGATGACAAGAATATACCACCATATTCAGTGATCCATTGAGATGACAACTTGCAAACCTTTTACCCAGGCTGACCTCAAAAGGCCAAGCCCCAGCTTGACTTCCCAAGGGACTAGGATTATACACTTGGGACACCACCCTTAGCCTAGTGTTCTTTAAAGCTTTAAATACCAATGATTTCAAGCTGAGTAAACACACCTAGCAAAAAAAATCTTCATGATGGATGGAGCAGCAGAAACTTAGAGAGGCTGATGTTTTTATACTTTGAAGTAGCCAGTCAACATCGGCCTGGAAGTGAACTCAAGCTTTTGACATCCTGGTACTAAAAAAAAAAAATAGTCATCCTACCTATTTGTTTTTCTTTCCTACATCCTTGCCTTGGTCTCCTGTTATAATTCTGGAAAGAGTGTAAGTTGATCCTTCAGAAACCATTGTCTAGCCATGATGGGCTATGGATGGAGCAGGAATCCAAGATCAGATCCCTTGAGAAAAGAGGCTCAAGCACTGAAACACAGAGATTCTAGAACTCCAGAGATTTGGAGGTCACCTCCCCAGAAGGGCCTCGCTAGGCAAAGCAATCTTAGTGTTAAATCAATAGAATTTGCTTGTCCGAATGATCACCTGCATGTTTCCTGGTTGGTGTATGCGCCTTGAACACATGCCAAGCAGAACTAGGCAAATAAAGGAAGACCCGTAGCTTCAGTGTTTGTGGTATGTGTCCAGAATTTTCAACAGGGATGTGTTAAGGCAAGAGTAAGAGAGAACGTTCCCCAGGAAAAGCAGTAGAGAAAAATTCCCCAATGCGCCTTTTTGGGGAGCTGAGCACTGTGAAGAAAGTCCTATGTTAGACCAATCTGAGGAATCATAGCAAGCTGGTTGTATAGGTGGCCAAAATCTACATCTTAGACACTGAATCATAGGCATCTTGATAGGCTGCCATAACTGCCCCATTCCAAGTGGTGCTTTCACTGACTTGACTGGACAAAACTGGCCAATGGTGGCAATTTTTAAAATTTGTTTTGCCAATCCCAGTCCTTGAAGTCACGGCCTAAGCACTGTCCTTGGGTTCTCTCAAGGCCTACTGCTCTACCATTTGAACCACAGCACCCCTTCTGGCTTTTTCTCTGTAGGCGGTACCAAGGAATCAAACCCGGGACTTTGTGTGTGCAAGGCAAACACTGTACCACTACCACGCTCCTGGCCCCTGGTTATAATCTTAAATAGCTGAAATTAGTTCAAAGCATTGTGAAAAGAGGTAATGTCCCCCATAATCTGTAACTCAACCTGGTGTAACAGTTAGTGGTGTCGCTGTGCCTTCAGAATAAATCCTCCATTGAGTTCACAGAGAAGGAAGTGCACTGGCAGTCGCCTCCTTGGAAAAGCTGTTAGACAGCTGATATCATCTTTCTAGGTCTTCCAGGGCTCCCCTGGAAGGTGTCTTTGGTGTTTGGAAATATCCATTATCATCTCTGACAAATGAGATTGCATTACGTGAGTCCTTCTTCAGGTCTTTCAATTCTAAATGCAGCTGAGTTTTCTATCATTGGAAAACCTTCCCTTAAATCCTTCAGAGTTATATAACTCATGAGTTTGTTGTTGTTGTTGTTGTTTTTCAAATTATACCACACATTAAGGGTCTCATAGTTAGCTATAAGCCATGGCACCCAAAACTAAGAAATGCTTGAGACTTGAATTTCCAGAGCCGAATCTGTTCCCAAAGAGCCCTGTAGATACATGTGGTGACTGCATTCGTGCTCAAGCCAATTGTCTAAGAATGTGTTGTTCATTCTTTCCAGAAACATCAGGAAAATATGGGGCTTTCCTTAAACATGAGTTTTAACTTCAATATGCAAGAGCTCAAAAGCAGACTGTCTAGATTGGGCTCTTAAAAGTTGGAAATTCATCCTTCTTTTTTTTTTTTTCTGCCAGTCTGGGTGCTTGCGTTCAGTGTCTAACACTACCACTGGAGCCACAGAACCCCATCTACCTTTTCTATGTGTGGTACTAAGGAATCGAACCCAGGTCTTAATCCATGCCAGGCCAACACTCTACCACTAGACCAAACTCCCAGCCCCCAACCTTTCTTTTTAAAAGGAAGTTTTCTAATTACAAAATTAAAGGTATGAAAAATTCAAAATATGGCACTTCCAATATTGTGATAGAGTATATTTCCTGGCTTCATCGAGCGTTCAGTAGCTATCTCTCTGCTCTGTTGATGTAATAAGTCCTCTTTGTTTACGAATTTGTTGCATTTAGTTTTGACCAACTATGGTGAAAAGAAATAATAAAAAAGTCAAAAAATTTCAAAAGCAGTTTAAAAAAAAATCCGCACACTCATTATACAGCTCATTTGAAAAGTTCTCACTCAGTCTTGCATTATCCTCAGTTGTATTTAAACCATTTGTAATCTGACAAGGGTTTCATTCTTGTTAGCTTTGTGATACATGCCTCCTCAAAAAGCCAACAATGCCTTAAAAGTCAAATAAAATGAATGTGCTTAATTTAAACGATCATATGGCAATTGTAGATCTGTAGTGAGAAAGGCTGGTGGCATTATGTGAGAAATGAGTCAAGAAACTATACTAAAATACTAGCTTAATTGATTTAGGGAGGAAAGGGGGAAAGCACAGAAACAGTGGGTCAAAGAGTGAACCAATTCAGCAGTGATACTCACTAGATACTAGGTTGGAAATGAACTTTACAATTTGGGAAAATTTGGCATGGTGAGGAAGAAAATTGAGATACTGTTCAAAAAGAAATGTGTTCATACCTGATGTATGTAATTGAAATCCCTCTGTACAACACCTCTACAATAAGAATTAAAAACAAATAAAATACTGGGTATTTTGAGTATGCACTTTTTCCTTAGTGGTAATCTCCTGAAACTACATACCTATAGGTGTCAAGAATCTCCTGAAATATACATATATTTAGACAATATCTCCCCTACAACTATTCATCTTCCTTTGAAATACAAAGGAAGCTGAGCATTGGATAAGAGCATTATGCTGGAAGGCAGACCATGCATACTCTTTCTGTTTCCAAGTTGACTTTGACCTGTGCAGTCTCCCTTTCTGGACTTACCTGTCCCCAGATTTATATATATATATATATATATATATATATATATATATATATATAAAATAGAAATCCAGGGCAGCTTAGCTTTACTGCCACTGTAAATCTGAGATTGCTTAGTATTCTTTTGCTAACGATTGACAGAAATCTCAATTCAAAATGCCTTACCAAAGATGATGTCATCAGAACCTAATGTCTTCCATTCATCCATTGTTTGTCCTTAAATTGTCATGTTTTGTGTTTTAAATCTCATAGGGTGGCCAGTGAGCCCACTGAGGTACAGAGCAATAGCTTTTTTTTTTTAACAGTGTCTGTTCACCAGCAGATGAACAAAAACACTGTTCATGGATTTCATTGGTTTGAATTGAGTTATGTGATCAGTAGGATCCAATCATTGCATCTGAGAAAATGGCCTTCAACCAATCAGTATATCCCCTGGAGGTGATTTCAGCTTCATCCAAACCAATAGTCTATATGTGAATGTTCTTCAAAGAATCTTCTTGTCAATCTATGACTAGAAAAATAAAAAATTATAACAGAAACAGAAAAATGAATTTATCTATGGGTATTCCCAAGAATCTGAATAAAGCTTCTGTTTTACTTTAAAATAGACAGACAACAGATTCCCCAAATATTCAAAACATGGAAACAAAGCTTACATCAAAGGAACTAATGGTGAGGCCAGGAATTTGGCCTAGTGGTACAAGTGGTGCTATGGCTCAAATGGTAGAGAAGCTCAAGGCAGTCCTTAGGCCCTGAGTTCAATCCCCAGGACTACCAAAAAAATTAAAAAGGAGCTAATGTATTCCAAGATTGCATGAAACTTGTCCAGGTTTCAGTCATACTCATAAAAGTCCTCTTATATTAGTTATTCTCAAAAGATGACCTGGTGAGAATTCACCTGCTAGAAAAGGCAAATCCTGATGTTCAAAGCTCTGATCAAAATAAATGAGGAACTCCTCATAAAACTTCAACTCACCAAACGATTACCGAACCAGGGTTTTCACTTATTTCAAATGCATTTCCTCACATGCACACAGCTGTGGAAATAACTATAGGCTTGTTGGAAGGCAACTTTACAGTCTCTATCAGAAGTGTTAAGCTGTCAATGACCTTTGGCTCCCAAAAGTCCCCTTCTGAGAATATAGCTGAAGGGAATTACCAGATAAAAAAAACGAACAAACAAAAACAAAAACAAATCCAGCTTCTTATATAAACGTGCTAATTGTCTTTCTTGTTGAATAAAAACAAAAGTGTGAAGAGTCAACAGTGGCCAATAGATAGGTACATTTTCTGAGTTGTTATGGTATGATAAAGCACTGCTTCTTTCTAACAACTTGACTGGACATAGGAAGTAATAGGGGGTGAGCATATGTTCCCTTCCCATTCCTTCCAGAGTACAAATAAGGGTACATGGATGCACATATATATATATAAACATATTTATATATGTGGGCATATATTGTATATGTTAACATGTACACATGTATGCACAGGTATATGTATACATACGTTATGTATGCATATGTGTGTATATATACACATATATGATTTTGTGTACATATGTATAGCTATACATATGTATATGTATATGTGTATATGTATAGTTATACATATGTATAGTTATACATATACACATATGCTCGGATATGTATGTTTATATATGTTTATATAGACAAGTATATATACATAAGTCATTTGCAGGGAAATGGATGGACCTAGAATAAATCTTGTTAAGTGAGGTAAGCCAAGATCAGAGAGTCAAACAGTACATGTGTTCTTTCATATGTGGAAGCTAGATCTGATACACACTATGACATAGTAAATTATAATTATATAGGACTTCAGGTACTCACACACAGACCAAAGAAGGATACTGCTAGGAGAGGAAGGAAAGACATAATGCCTATGTGTCTCTAATCATATAAAATAATATTTATTGGTATGAGCTCCAGGAAATTGAAACAAGAGGTTTTTTCTTTGTTGTTGGTTTCTTTTCTTTATTTTTCTTGTTTGCTCACTCATCTTACTTTGGGAAGGTAAGTGGGGCACAGAACTAGAGGGACAAAGGCTGACAAATGCATCAGTGCTACTCACTAGACACTATGTTGAAAATGAACTATACAACTTGTGGATGGGGACAGAAAGAGAAAACTAGGAGAAGGAAAGGGAATGGATGGCATTGTCCAAAAAGAAATGTACTCAGTACCTGACTTATGTATCTTAACCCTCAGTATATCACACTTATCATAAAAGGGAAAAACAAAGTTAAAGAAATAGTAGTATAAATAAGGATTATTGGAAACACTGGTGGGATTTAAATATCGACTCCACATTTCATAAGAATATTGCATTTAGGTTGAATGTCATTGTTCTACTTGAGAGAAAGACTCTGAAGAACACACCAATAGGACAACATACGGTAAATAAATTCCTTCATTGATTTATTATTCATAGAATGAAGCCTTTAGTGATCCCAAGATATGAATTAGATGTAAAGTAAATGACCAGAATGAAGCCAGTGTATGATCTGATGGTTTGATTTAACTATCATACACTTTAATGAAATCAAAGAGATTTGTACCTCAGATAGAGGAGTCATATCCATAAAGGTCCTTGGTCTCAGAATGAGATCCCATCTGAAAGGAAGCCAGAAGATAAGAATATCTACTAAAACAGTTAACACTCTGCCCAGCAAGTTGCCTATATCCATAACAAACACCTCCCACCACTGTTCTTCTCCAAGCAATATTTACCTTGGCAAATGAGAGTGTTGAGCCTGATCCTGATGTATTCAGAAACCTCAGTCTCATCCTGGACCCTTTCTCCAGGATGGACAAACATTTGTTTGCTGGACTTGAGGAATTCCTCAGGAGGGGAGGCCTCCATAGTTGAGATTGAGAATGTCAAGCGATCGTTTTGTCAGCTCGACAATCCAGTGCATCTGTTTTTAGCATGCATGCATCTCTCCTAGCAATTTTCCTGTCAGTGTCTTCTTCTCCTTGCACTCTCATCTACTTCACAGAGCAGCCTTCCTGGACTTGGAGTCTGAACTCCCAGTTCAGGCTTAAGGAAGCCTGTGCAGTGATGCCAGACCTCTTCTTTTTTTTTTTTTTTTTTTGGCCAGTCCTGGGCTTGAGCTCAGGGCCTGAGCACTGTCCTTGGACCTTCTCAAGGCTAGAACTCTACCACTTGAGCCTCAGCGCCATTTCCGGCTTTTTCTATATATGTGGTACCAAGGAATCGAACCCAGGTCTTCGTGCATGCTAGGCAAGCACTTTAACCACTAGGCCAAACTCCCAGCCCCAGACCTCTTCTTTATAAACCCAAAAGACTTCACTGCTTAGTGCTCAGGGACCCCCAGCAGTGACACAGCCCAAGGGCCTTGTGTGCTCATGCCACTACCCAATCTGTCTCTTCTCCCATGATTTCCTTTCCAGCCATTCCTCACCACTTCCCAGGCCTCCTCCTGTCCTTTAGAGGTGCCCGGATTGTCATCAATTTGGTAATCAAGTTGGCAAAGCCATGACACCTAGATATTTGGCCACATAGCAGCCTTGATGTTGCTGCAAGTGTATCTTTTAGATGAAGTGCACATTTAAAACAGTAGATCTTTGACTGCAGCAGATTGACTTCAGTCTTTCACATGGTGAGCCTGATCTGATCGATTGAGAACTCTAAGGAAAAAGAGCCAAAGAAACAAAATAAAACACCACCAACAACAAAAAATAAATAGTGAAGAAAAGAAACCTAGTTCTCTTGAAGATAAAGGAATTCCATTCTAGAAATGCCTCTGGGCATCGCCATGTCTACCCTGAAGATTTGAAGGTTACCAATTAATTCCTTACAATAAATGTGGCCTCCCTCCACTTGTCCCTTTGGTTCTACATCTTTAGAGAATCCTGATCAAAACAAGGTCATGCTACAAGAAAAGGATTAGTCCATTTTGTTCAGTTTTCTGGCTTCTATGACCAGCTCAAATCACCCTCATACACTGTCAAAATGACTCAACCTACCACACATTCATCTGATCATAGATAAATGTCTACTCCTCTTGAAAGCCCTTTCTCTCTTCTAGTAGGTGCTCATTAAATAGTTATCATTTGAAAGAGTGAACTCTGAATGAGCTGTGATGTGATGGGTGCTTTCAGGGAAGAAATCTAGAGAAACACTCACCTATCCAATACAAATAAGCAGGAGTGGGGGAGTGGTTGGGCATGGAAGGGAGGAGGTGGAAAATGACATGCATAAGCCTATGGCTGAGCTGTGACCATATCAACTGGTTTTATAATTATACCCAATTATTACTTTTGTGTTGTGAATTATTTTTAAAGACACACTATGCCTTAGATAATCAGTAGTTGTCAATCCTAAATGCTAAGCAATGTGAAAAATATAATTACCCAAACTTATCTAGAACTTATTCCTCTCTCACAGTGAGGAAAAAAAAACAAAAAATGGAAACAAAACACATTCAATATGGCTTTCAAAAAAAAGAAGGCTGATTAGTAATTTTTATACACTAAATCTTTAGAATACATATGTACTTAGAGATCTCTTTGTGTTTGAAAGTGAATCCCAAAGTCTTGCTGCCCTCTTACGCATAATACACTCCAGAATTAAAAATACCCACTCTAGTCAGGTGCTCGTGGCTTATAACTTTAATCCTAGCTACTCAGGAGGCTGAGATCTGAGGATCATGGCTTGAAGCCAGAAAAGACTGTGAGACTCTTCTCCTCTACTAAACTATCAAAAAAAAAAATTAGCAATGGAGCTGTGGCTCAAGTAATAGAACAAAAGAAACCCACAGACCATGCCCAGGTCCCAAGTTCAAGCTCCAGGACCAGTACACACACACACACACACACACACACACACACACACACACACACACACCAAATAAAAGAATAAAACCCATTCTATGTTGGTTCTGTACCGAGAACCAGGGAGAAAGGACAAAAAAGAAGCAGGTAGCAACACCCTGACGTTGCTTTAAAGCTCTTCAAAGTGGAAATATGTCTCCAAGTCAGCACAGAATAACACTCCCCAATCAGAGTAAATACAGGGGAGGGTGAACTTCCAGCAGGGTGATTTAAAGATGGGGTGATACAAGTGAGATGTTGAAAACCTACCACAAAGCCAGTTAATATTCAGAACAAAGCAAGAAAACCAATAACAAAGCAGCCTGAGAGCCAGACAAACAGCAATATTGATTTGAGCTTGGCTTTGTTTTGTCCCCTGGACTGTCTAGGGAATCTTTGCTCCTGCTCACTTGCTCATTTATCCATCCATCCATTCATTCTGTTTTTGTTTTCTTCCTTATAGCGCTAGAGTTGGAATCCAGGGCCTTGTATGAGCTGAGGAAACCCTTGATTCTGAGTGACGTCCTCATCCTCAGCTCTTTCCACAAGAATCTGTTGTGTGTTCTCTCCATGCCCATTACTGAATGAACTCCTCATTAAAAATGGGGGACATTTTTATGGTTCCTGTTTCTGAAAGCCTCTAATCTCATGCACAAAGTTAGCATTATTTACAAAGACGTTTTTTATGGTAGACCTAATAATATAATTTTTTAAATATCTTGACGTAGTAGAACAAAAGATTGTAAACAAAAATCTTTAAGCAGAACAAAAAGTAAAACAAAAGTGGATTCAACACATCAGTCATGCGTATAGTGAATGCGTCCTAACCAACTGCTGATTAATGGCTCTATCATACCTCTATCATCCAATCCCCCCCAACGCCACCCATCCCCTCAGTTTCCTTGTCCCCTTTTAGATGTACATTGAATATTTTGATTGTATTAGTCCACCCTTTCCCGAGCCTTTCATCTTGGACCTCAACCCCCTCCCCCACAGAACATAGTCCAGCTTCCTGGCATTTATTTTGTTAAACTGTAAGTTAACTGCTCAAAGAAGTTATACCACTGGGCTTCTCCTCTGCACATCCTGTGCTTTAGTTAATGTGTGTGAATCTGCATATGGCCCTGTGTATGTTTATATATACATTTATAATGTAGGTGGCAACTTCGAAGATATCCCTGGTTGAACAGTGATAGGCTCAGGTGAGGATTGTAACAAAGGAAATGCACCCCGGTGAGGACAGGTAACAAAGGGGCCTGACATGGGTGATGACTGATACAGGGGAAGAGGCTCTACAGCTGAGAGACAGCAGGGTGTGGAGTTAACTGAAGGGGAGAAGGGAGGGTTGGATATGGAGGATGATGATCCACGTCAAAAGATAGGGTGCATAAACCTGGAGATGCAGAATAAGCCTCAGTTTCCCAGTTCTCCACGGCGAAGGAGAGTTGAGGTGGAACCCCTCTGTGAGGCTGCCCTCAGCTCCTACATCAGAAACTACTCTCTCTATACCAGATCCCCTGAATCAGTCTCTAGACAAGGCATGCAAGTTGAATTGCTAGTGGAGGAATTCATCTACTAAGCCAAAATTTGTATAAGAGATTAATCTGAGCTCATCAGTCTGTTTATTGATATATTCCCATGTCTGTTTGTTCAGTATTTACTATGTCTGCAGTGTGATGTTTATTTTTACCATGTCTTGTGAATCCAAGGAGGAATAGTCTCTGTTCTCAAATAGACAGCAATCCATTGAGGAAGCTCAAAAGAACTTTAATATAATGTGAAGAGTGTTACCAATAGGAATATTCCCAAGGTAAAGTGATTGCTCCAGAGAGAAGAACTAAAGATGTCCTCCTCTGAATGACTAGAGTGTTAGGGATTATGAATTATGGAGAGCTTCTTGGGTAAAGTACTATATTTAATCAATTTTCAAGAATGAATTTTTCTCCAGTTACAAAAAAGAAAACAGAATAGGAAAGACGGCGGTAAGGCAAGCCACTGTAGTGCCTGCTTGTAATTCCAGCTACTCTGTCAGTGGAGGTGGAAAGAATGTAAGACTGGAGCCTGAACCAGAATAAAAGGTTAGACTCTGGTAAGAGCAAGAGGACTGGACTGTAACAAGTGATAGAACATTTGTTTAGCAAGCAGGAAGCCCTGAGTTCAATCTCTAGTATCACTGGGGTAGGAGGAGGGGAAGGAAAAAGCAATCCCTACCATCACTGAATAAAAGATCAAAAAAGAAACAGAAAAAAAGAATAGCAAGAGCAAAGTGCTGAGATATAGCATGGAGTATTCTGGAAACGAATTCTTTGTAGCTAGCAAATGAGATGGTGTTAGAGGGGTGGGATTTTTTAAGAGAGCCAATCAGATGCCATATCTAGAAGGGACTTTGACATTTCCCATGTCACAGTAACTGGCTGTACAAAGATTGCACCTTCAACCAGACCCTTTGGAAAGGCACAATTGGCACTGTCTCTCACTCTGAGCTCCAGGACTTGGGTGTAGCCTTTCTTGTGAGAGGTTTTCCCAGCTCCTTATCACAGCTCCTGCACTTGGCAAGGCTTCGGTAGTCTCTCCACAGGGATAGGTCCTGCCCTGAGATTAGTTATCTCTGCTCCATTCTTAGGGTTGTTTCAGTTGGAAAGAGCTTGTGATCCTGCTTGGGAGAGGAGGATGGGAAAGGTGGCTAACTTCTCTCCTCAGGAAGACTTTATAGACACTTTAAGTGTCCACTTTAAGTGGAGGTCAAGGTTGGTTTTTTGTTTGTTTGCTTTATATTTCAGGATCCTGATGTCAAGAACAAATCAAAGTGCTGTCAGGCAGAGCAGACTAGAAGGTTAGGAAGGCAAATATTTCATAGCGTTTTTAAGACTCCAACAAGCCCGGGTTCTTATCCTGCCTCTACCACTTTGTGGATCTGAGTCTTTACAAGGAATTGATTGGTTTTATCTTTTCATTTCCTTACATATGAAACGAGGGCTGTTAGCACTTGTAAATTGATAATTGAATGGGACAAACACCTAAAGTACCCTTGGGATTGTCTGGAACATGGCAAATATTTCATGCATGTCAATAACAATATCTTTCATCTGAAGTAAAATGTATCAAATCAGTTTGACACCACACAAATCTGGCAGGTACTGATTCTACTTTAACTGCCAAAAAATCAGATTTGGGCTTTGGATCAGATATCAGATTGTCTCTGGCCTTAGTTTCCCTTCATGATGCCTAAGAGTAGATTAGATGATTTCTCTATAAATATTATAGAACATTTCAGTTAATGGGGGATTCGAATATTAGTTCTGGTATCAAAACTCTTATTGCAACCTCTGCATTCTTTAACAGGACTTATTCTCACATATATCCTACCTTTAATAAATAGCCCAGAGCTCCAGACCAGATAATAAATGCCTTTTCTTAACTTAACATTTTTCAGTTTTCACTGGCAAATTTATTTTCTCAATCCTTCATGGTGTGTATCCTGAATCAGAAAAGCAATTACCTAATACTTTCAAGTACCCTATGAGCTTCCTATGGAATGGAAAGCATGCAATCATATACCTTTGTTTTCCAGCACCTGCCACATGCCACCACCCATAGGCCCAAACATATCAGTGGACAAAAATGAAAGAACTTCTGAATGAGCATGCATGTCTAATTGCTCTTAAGGTTTACATGAGCTTAAAGCACATGAAATTAAACAGAAATCATTAGGCCTCATTAGAAACAAAAAGATGTCTATAGTCACTTCTCCTTAAAAGGCTAGGAATCTCCTCACAAGTTTCAAACATTGCCTATCTTTGTAAGAGATGGAGAATGCTGTACCTCCCACTACTGTGCATTCTGTCAAGAGTAACAGTAACTATAACTGAGGTTCTTTCTTCTCCTTCTACTGCTGAGCTTGAGTCTGTCTCCTGCTTCCATTAAGAGGTGAAACCCTCTGTTATCCAGCAGCCATATTGGTAAAACCATCAAGAGGTTGGTGGTGCACTGTGCTATATGTGTGACTGTCATCTGGTGGAGTCAGCAAGATTCCAGGACCTGGCTTTGGGGTGACATACAGAGATGGCCAGACTTAAGAAACTAATTCATGTCATCTGTATCTCTAGGATACTAAAATGTTAACTATAACTTGATCATCACTTCAGTTCCTCTTAGTGCTTTTTATCTGAGCAGTGGTCACCTACTCTGGACATGATTTACTTCAACCTGTATTTCCAAAGCTAATTTTTCTTGAGAGAAGTGCATGCTAGAACCATTTACCAATCAGTGGACGCTGCAGAGAGGGTGGACGAGGAAGGGTACATCTGTTCAAAGGAAGTTTTACCATCACAATAGAGGTCCACTTCAAAAGCTGTCCTTAGCTTTTGCTTTTGTCACAAATCACATCCTCTCTGCTGCAGGATTTGAGAAATTAGCATGTTCAGTGCAACACAGAATGAAGCACGTCCATTTTTCCTGGCCTTTCTTAATGTCAGTGATAGAGTTGGGCATCTGCTTCCAGTGATGGATCACCCTGCAGCTTGCATCCAGATTTGAGAACTGTCAGTCTGGTTATGTCATTCTCAGATACACCCTGGTCATCTTGATAAATACATATCTTCCCACCTTCCCTCGGCCTCCAGTTTCCTGACTTTTCCCTGGGTTGGGCATGTTTACACATGGGTGATATCACTGGTTATTTGAGAACATGATCTAGGGAACTGTCAAAGAGAGGATCAGGAAACACTAATTGCTTTATTCAAAACTCCATCCAGTTCCTGGCATCATTATTAACTTCATCCACTGAGCAGATATCTCCCAATCTCCTGTTGAGTTAGGGATGGCCAGGTAAGACAGTTGTGAACAACGAGCTATAATGAACTATATCACTCCGCTTGCTTCTGTGCCCTGCTCTGTTCCTACTGACTAAGATTTTAGGGCTTAGAGATGGGTGATCACGTGGACATTCCAAGACCCTTTCTTGTGACTTTGAGATCCTTCTTGCCTTTCACAGATAAATCTAACTGATCCCTTGAAATCTGAACTCCTATCCTTCCAAATGTTGAAACTGTCAAATGACCTGATATCTACCCAGTCAATACCTTGGCCAGAGTTTCTCTTGTTTAGGAGAGAGATGTCTGGTAGATCCACTAATCACATCCAATGTTGAGATGTACCAGTACAGATGCAAGGTTTAGACCTGCTGATGTGCCACTGGCCATCTTATCTTGCCTCTCTGAGCTTCAGTTTTCACATTTGAGAGGATAATGTGTATACTCTGTTTTGCAAGGTAATTTATCACATATAGAATATCATCCTACCATTTTTAGGAAGTTCTTTTATTCTCTTTTTAATCATTCTTGCCTAATGGGATTTCATAGGGCAGCCATACTGCTGGAAAGAAAAAAAATTGGCTCCAACTGCCCTAACTCTCATTGCCAAAACTCCTGGGTGGATCTTGGCTCCAACAGTATAGGAAGAGGTGTGCCTGAGGTCTGGTTTCTGTCTCCTTTCCCTTGTTCCCGGAGAAAGTTCAGCTCTGATATTTGGCATCCCTGGGGTGAGTATAGAGAAAACTCAAGAGGGTGGGAAACTTCCCAAATTTGTTTGATTACTGGTTTCTGAAGCAATGCATGCACATACCATTGTAGTATCAATATTTATCTTGCATTGTCCACTTCATGCCTGTGCTGTTTTCTCCTGCTTCTGCTTCCCTGACTCATCTGGAGAGCTTCTTATTGTTCCTCAGCACATGACAAGTGGTTGTGTGATTTCCTAATGAAGTATGAGGAAAACAGAGAGATCTGTATCCCTACATGCTACATTTTACAGATGAGACAGTTGAGACACACTCATGTTCAGAGGACACACCTGACCTCTAGGAGTCTTACCTCCTACTATTTCCTCCACATCTAGAATGGAATATGTGTTTCATGGTTGTATTCAACTAAAACTTCTTGGAACATAACTTAATGTGACAGGAAAACAGCAACTCATGGAACCATGAGTGAGTTGCAGCCATAATCAAATGAGCTACATTCTTTCCTTTGTGTCTCTGGTTATAAGTTAGGAGGGGAAGTCCATGAGATCAGGCAGGTCATACACTGGGCATTTATCCTGTGAGGGAGTCCATGAGTGGCTTAAAGTGCTGTTAAGATTACTCAGGCTACACAATGGGAAATGGATTAGAGCAGGGGTAGAGAGGCCAGGGAGACATTGCACTACCCAATGATAGCTGAAGATCTGATGAAAAGCAGTTCCCTTGGGCATGGAAAGCAGAGAGAGGTATGGATCTAAATGGATAGAGAAGGATTGCATGCTCCCATGTGCAATTTCAGGGATGATCTCATTGGATTTTCCCTAGATTCCCTTTTATTGCCTTGAATGAAAACCTTGTTGGAATCTTCGATCCTCCTTGCAATATACCCTGACTCCCACATCGTCTGTTACTAATAAGCATATAAGCATACTAATTCTACTCCATTATATAAATAGTCTTGTAGCATTAGCAAATGTGCTATTCTGTGAGACAATGAAATTAAAAAATCAACAAAACAGACAAATAGAAAATAACACATTGCATATACATTAACCGGTTTATTTGTAATAGTGAATGAAAGAGGGGAAGCAAGATGATTGGGAGGGGTGGGGAGAGGGAAAGTAGGAGAAAAATATGGCAAGGAGTATCAATGTTGAAGATGTAATGTACCCATTACCTGACAAATGTAACTGTAACCCCTCTATGCATCACCCTGACAACACCAAACAAAGCAAAACAAAACAAAGCCGTGATGGATTAGATGTAAAGAATGAAGTAGAGTACAGTTTCAAAGAAAAAAAGAAATGATTTAGGTAAGAATCTGCTTTAATAATCATGATGTTGGTAGAGGAGCAAATATTGGCTAACACTAGGATCAGAGAATGCATCTTGAGTTTTATTTTCATTATTTTCACATATGCCAAAGAAAATTTCAAATCAACATTA
Source organism: Megascapheus bottae (assembly GCF_031878675.1). Classification (NCBI taxonomy): domain Eukaryota; kingdom Metazoa; phylum Chordata; class Mammalia; order Rodentia; family Geomyidae; genus Megascapheus; species Megascapheus bottae. The sequence goes on along the minus strand of NC_143532.1, from coordinate 14,221,990 downwards.
ATAGAAATCTTACCAGAACTATACACTCTCATCTTAATCTTGAACTGGTACCTCAATGCACCTCAAACCCAGTCTTCTCCTTCTATAAAATGAATCAGTGTATGGCCATGTTAAAGATGCTCATTGGACTTCAATGAGCCACTTAGGAAAACATTAAGTAAGAGTGACTAGAACTCAGCAGGTACTCCATATTTGATGGCTGATGTAGTTATTCACTAAAACTGTCCTAACAGATTATAGCAGGTCTGGTGGCTTAACCCAAGACCATTTTCTCATGGTTCTGGATACTGAAAGTTCAAGGTTGTAGTTTTAATAGCTTCTCCCTCTTCCAAGGCTATTACTGCCTTTGACTTGTGAAAGCCCTTTCACACACTTTCCCCTGCTAGCCTGTCCTGTGTGTTCACACTGTGTGTTCTGATGTCCTGCAGGACAGTTTCCTCTAAGCAGACTCAGGTTCACCCTAACAAATTGCCCACTTTAACTTAATTGCTTCTTAAGTCATCTGGTGTCCAAGCATAATCATGTTCTAAAGGAACAAAGGCCATTGTTTCCCCATATGAAATTTTGGGAGAGTCATTTATCCTGCAACTACTGCTCCATTCTTGACCAAGTTGCCTTGTAGGAAAATGTACCATCACTTCCAAATATATATGCTTCCCTAATTGGAGGAGTTTGTGCAATATAACATCTAGTGTTAAAAACAACATGAGATGGCAATGAAGTCAGACTCAATGGAGGTCCCAGCAAGAAAGACATCTATGCGCTCTGTTTTGCTTTGTTTCCCTTTTTGGCATGGAGCAGGGAGGCTAATGATTTTGTCATCAGTGAAGCTTATTCTGCCAGAGTGAAATTAATCTCTATCCAGAACAACAGGGTAGGAAATACATCCTCAGAAACCACAATTCATGATATCTTTCCTTGTTTGCTGTGGGTGATTCTTTTGAGTTGCTTGAGATGATTATGTTCATGTAATGAAAATAAAACTTGTACTGATGGAGCTTATTTTTTAAAGAAAAATACTCGCTCCTTTCTCTGTATCTCTGTGTCTGTGCCTATCTCTGTGTCTACCTCTGTGTCTGTGCCTGCCTGTGTATGTGTCTGTCTGTGTCAGTCTGTCTGTCTCTCTCTGTTACCAGGATCTCAGGTAGTGATGGGGATATGGGTTGCCATGTAAGGGCGCTCTGATCAATACTACATGCACTGTGTATTGCACTCCTGGTTCCTGTCTCTAGTCTCTCCCTGCACCTCTCATGAGAGGGTTAAGTTTTCTTTTTTAAAATGAAGTCTACTGTAATTGATAGCACTTGAGCAAATAGATTTGAGGGAAACAAAAGTGACTCTACATTTCAAATATGTATTCATTTATTTGTGTGTTCAGACCATCTTTGACTCAGTAAAATGGTGTATTGGTGGAGAATGGAGAAGAGCTAGGGAAAAAAGACAAACAATATAGTTGTTCAGGCATCATTTAAAATCTTTAGAAGTGTGCCTTTCTTATATGTGTGTGACAAATGAGAAGATGAGACTCTTTCCCTTGTGATTGACAACTACAATAGAACTTCAGTTTCTACCTGTACTGAGAGCTTGGAAGTGCTATCTCATTTCATTTATGCAGTAGCCCTGTGTGGTCTGTTTATTAGCTCTGCCCACCTTTTCTGCATGGTCTAGCTCTGATCTTCCTTGAGAAACAAAAATCCCCCCTGCCCTTAAAGGATGATGTTTTCCTTCATTCCCCATGTGCATGATTTCTTCAAGACATGTCTCACTCTGCAAAAGCAATCTAGGAGCTGCTTAAACTGCTTGACTGAATGTTTTACTCTAGTTTCCTAGTTTGTAACTCAACATCTTTCTAAAATATCTAGACAAGAGATCTTCTGTCCTCTATAGACACTAGTTTTTTGCAAAATAATTGAATCTGGATATGTTGGGCACAATCCTGCCTAATTTACAAAATCTACCTGGAGAAGGAGATTCTGGGGCACAGGAAGAGGTAAGGCTCACTACATCCAAATATACATTTTATTGGTATGGAGCCCTTAGAGATCCTATGTTTGGGAGTAAGTAATCCACCCCCTTAGTTGAAAACAAGTAGTGTTATTTGACTACCATTTGCAGTTTCAAGTTTCAAGCAAGCAGTGAAACAGCATCATTTACATTTGCCTATATCTTGACATTTATGGTTCTTGTTACTTTTTCAAGCCCTCAAATTATTTTTAAATTTATTCCCAGCTATTAGTTGCATAAGGAGATGCTATTTTAACATTTTCACCCCTGTATACAACGTAATATGGTCAATGGCAATCCCTCTGTCATTTGCCATAGCATGAATCAGTCTCTCTTGTTCCCTTCCGTTCTTTTTTTTTCTATTTCTTTTTAATTATTGTAATTAGTAAAAGGGTTACATGATATTTGCCAGATAGAAGGTGCATTAATTCACATACATTGATACCCTTTCACATGTCTTGGTACCCATTTCCCTCCCCCCCCACACCCCCCACCCGTCTTGGTTTTCCCCCCTTCCCTATCAAATTTCAAATATCCAAATACAAATAAATTCAATATAGCAGATAACAAAGTGAGATACAATTTTAACAGCTTTCATTTTTCTATTTACATCTATGAGAGGAAAGTATTTTTTATTGTCATGGTAATGTTTAGAGGGATTACAGTTACACTCGTCAGGTAATGGGTACATTTCTTCTTGAACATTGATACCCCTTCTCATGTTTTTGCCCCCTTTCCCTCCATCCACCACTCCCCCCAAAAAAACCAAATATATGTATATAATACATAACCATAAGGGGAAAAGAAGAGGAAAGAAATACCTGCACTGAGAACAATTACAAAGATAAACCTCTTGATTCCATATCATAGAGAGGAAATTATTTTAACCAACTTCATCTTCCTCTTGTTGTCCCAATTTACTCCCTGGGGTACCATTCCTCTCCAACAGTATCTCCCTTTTTTCCCATCCCTTCACCCCCATCCATCAACATCTTTCATGGAAAGGTCTGCCATTCCCTCTGACGACATTTGTTTTTATCCTGAAGATCCCTCTTGATCAAGTTTTTGTGGTGCAAGTCTATTCACGCCAAAGGCATTCAGCCTTTGTTTATCGAGTCCTCATTCATGAAGTATATTTTTGTTAGATATAGAAATCTATGCTGACAGTTTCTTTTGTAACATTTTTAAAGACCCTGTTCCGTCATTTCTTGGCTTCCCTTCTTTCTAATGAAAAACTGTCATTAATAATATACATCTCAGTTATGTACTAGATCTTTTCTCTCTGACTCTCTTTGTCTACGACTATCATCAGATAGAAAGGGATGTTTTCAGGTACGGCTCTCCTTATATCGCTCTCTAACTTGTTTAGATTCCCTGAACATTTTAGACACACTGGCTAGTTTTCATCAACTTTGTGGAGACATTCATGCTTTGTTATTTCTTCAAATGATTTTTCTCTCTGCTCTTGGTACTTAAGTTGCAATTTGTTAACACTTCATTTTGTGTCACAGTTCGCTGGAATTCTGTTTAAATAAAATATTTATTATCATTTAGATACTATGCAACCTTTTCTATTGGAGTGTATAATTCAGAAACTTTTGGACTTCTAAAAGCAGAGCCATTATCTAATTTTAGAATATTTTTATTATTCCTAAAATAAGTTCTGTGTCCAGTAGCAATGCGTCCTATCTTTTTCCTCATTCTCCCTAAACCAGAAAAAAACATGACCCTACTACTCTTACTCATTTTATAGTCTATTTTTATAGATTTGTGTAATCTCTGTGAATATACATAGATACATATATGTGACTATATACATATATATACATATACATCCTATTTTGCTTAGAATAATGCTTTCAAACTCCATTTATATCATAGTATACACTAGCACCTCATTTTTAAATTCATAAATTATATCCTATTGTATAGACATACTAGGTTTTGTTTACCTGTTGTATTTTATCAGTTGAAAATACATAGAATGTTTTCTGCATTTTACCTATCATAAATAATATTTATATTACCATTCATGGGATATATGTATTTCACTTACTTTTGAGTCTAAATTTTAGGAGAAGTTTCTCTGAGGCACATAGTAATTCTAGGCTTACAAATTTAAGAAGCTGGCAAATCATTTCTCAAAATACGTGCATTATTGTACACTTGCAGCAGTAATACATGAAAAGTTCCAATTCTACATATTTTCATAGCATATATTTCTCTTTGCTTTTTCAACTGTAGCACTCCCAGTGGAGAAGGCTAAGGAAATATCCCATTTTTGAGCTTTAATTGGCATCACCTGATACACTGGACATTATAGAAAAATAGTCTGGGTTGTGTTTTTGTCATTTAGATTTTAAAAGACTGAATTCTAGTCTTGTAGAGAGGTTTTTTGGCAAATTCTTTTCACATGGTCGGGTTTATTTTTTTATTTATTAGAGAAAATATACGGTGGCTTCTCCTTAGTTGTACTGTACAGCCTTTACCATACCATGAAGACTTAGGCCTGAAGAATGACCTCTATTGGGTCCTCAATCAAAGCCTTCTTACTCAGCAAAGTCAGTGTTGGTTTCTGGTATCTCCATCAACCAGTGCTAGAGCAATCATTCTCTTTTGTGACTTGGAGGCCCTCACAGCATTGACAAAACTCTTAGTAATGATTATTAATAATAGTTCTAATATACTAATTCTAATATCAACTTAATTCTACATCTGGCCTTTGCGCATCGAATATTTGCAATGTTCTGAATGGATGCTTAACCTCGCCTAAACAATCTCTCTTAACTCTCATCAAAAACATCACAACATGATTCTGTCAGTTCCTGGAGATAAAAGTGATGAAGCACAGCTTGTTTCTGTGAAAATTCAGAATTGAATTTGAACCCAGGTCTATTTGATTCCAAAGCCCCTTTACAGTGCTACTGGGTGCATAACTTTCTGTTAGTGCTACATGTATGTGAGGGGAGGCATGTTAGACTGTGTAGAAGTCTATACCTTTTATATTATGAATCCACCTACAATTTAATCCATTCCTAATTTCCCAATTGCTTTCTGCTTCTTTCTCCCAGATGTGTAATGTTTAGGACCAAATCAAACCCCAAATTTAAAGATACATACATCAATTCCTCTAATGACTATTGGTTCATGATTGCTTCCTGCAATAATGTCTAATTTATATGTTTCTCACAGGTCCTGTAGGTTGATATACTGGTGAAGGAGGGGGAGTAAGTAAAAACCTATTAGTCTTTTATTTTTCTTACTTCAGAAATTATGGAGTTGGATGTTTCTATGAGGCAATATTAATAATGCATTTGTCATTGCTAACCCTTCACTTCTGAAGTTCTTCAAACAGAATTAAAGGAAATCCCAAACTACTAAATAATTGCAGCATGCGGCTGGATGGAGACAGAAAACACCTCTAGAATGATACTAATCAATTTCCTTTTCCTCCTTAAATCCTTGCCACTCCATCTCAGGTGGACACTGTCATGAGACCTTGCCTCGCGGCTTGTTTGTAGCTTCTGCAGCATGAAGCACAGGTAGCTTCTGTGCCTAACCACCCCAGGCCATTACCCAATTCCCCACCTGAGAAGAGAGCTGGCAAAGGTCATCTAACTGCCTAGCTCTTCTTTGCAAATACATAGCTCTGTGTTTTGCTTGTTTTCGGTTGAATAAGTTACTCTTCCCATCTCTCAGACACAACACCTGACCAAACAACTTAAAGAATAAGATTATTTTATTTTGTCTCATGACTTTACATGACCTCAGGTCCTTGAAGAAGATATCATGGTGGTGGCACCATGTGGCATGGAGGATACTCTCACAGTAGACAAGAAGCAGAGAGAAAGGCAGAAAGGATCTGGGGGCCATCTCTACCAGCTGGGGCCCAAATGCTTAGCCTGGCAGGGATATTTATATTTAAATTGTTAAAATGGCTTGTCTCTGATATGATAGTTGTTTGGGGAAAGAGCACCTATCCATGGAAATTATGTTTCAATGTACATAGTTTCAATAATGTCTTCTTGACCCAGTCTAACCTGACCTAGTTTCACGAATGCAAGATGTTCATCTTGGGAATCGTCTCACTAGGTTTTTTGTACTGCTAGTGATCAAGGCTAAGGGATGGGGGAGACAGATTGGTGCCTGCAAATGGAGACTGGGGTCTGTATTATTACTCAACAGTGTTCAGGGAACATTCAATTCTACTGACAGGTACTATTTCACATGTAGTAGCATTTAATTTTTTGGGGGGATGAGGTTATCATCATCATTTTAATTCCTCTTCTTTGTATTATTATTGTTATTATTATTATTATTATTATTATTAACATGATGTTTGGTCAATCAAGCAGATATCACCAAGCCCTAACTACAGAGGCATTTAGAGACTATGTCTCCTATCCTAGGTAGTTGTTAGCACTCTATTTCGTTTGTCGTAAAATAGAAAACTTGATCAAATAGATGATTTTTAAATATGTCCTATTTTCTAGACTCTGTACCTAATGAGACTAAGTATACTTTAGCATATGATGAAAAAAAAAGCACACTCTTTTGATGGTAGGCCACTCAAAGGTAGAGCAGAGCTCTTCCTATCTCAGTACAAATATTTCATTTTCTTTTGTGGATCATCTTAGGAGTCTTCTTTCCATGAACCCAGTTCTGATTGCATACTGTTCTTTTCTCCTAGCTGTCTACCTGCCTGGTGGCTGAGCCCAGAGCCATTTTGCTCTGTCCTGTGGTGTCCCTTCATGCTCTTCTGGCACACAGTGGATATTGTATGCATAATGTTTTCTGTACATTTTCCCAGCTTATTTCTGGAGAGCTAAAGTGGCTAATTAGACATTTGGGAAAGATGCAATGAGATTCTTATTTTATGAGGTGGGTAGCAAACGGCAAATAAAGTTAGAGAATGTATCTAAGGTCCCAAAAGAACTTTGTAATTTTAAGAAACTAAGGTTTCTCTGGTTTTGTGGTTTATTTTTCTTCTCATAGGCAATCTCTGCCCTCGGGCATGTGTGATGTCCACTATCATTTGTCCAAGTACATGTTCCTTTGTAGAGTCAAATGCTCATGTGCACACATGCGCACATGTGCACACACACACTGAAATGAGAACAAGAGATAAGTTTGTAGACTCAAATTCTCCCTCTCACAGAGAGAGAGGGGGGAAGAGAGAGAGAGAGAGAGAGAGAGAGAGAGAGAGAGAGAGAGAGAGAGAGAGAGAGAGAGAGAGAGAGAGAGAGAGATTCTCAATGTCAGGTGCTACAAGAGTATTTTAAGACCACAAAGTTGAGCTTGTCTCCTCCTACACAATTCTCCCCCTACAAAAGTCTTGATCTGAAATAAGGGAATGAGAAGTTTACAAAAGCTTGTTGCTCATTTCTCAGAGATCTTTCATCTGCAAATGAACTTTGTTTTACTTAACCTTCATCTTGCCCTTCTGATATTGTGCTCAGTGAAAGTGAAGGCAATACATTGCCTTAAAAGATTTCTAACAAGGGCTGGGAGTTTGGCCTAGTGGTAGAGTGCTTGCCTAGCATGCACAAAGACCTGGGTTCGATTCCTCGGTTCCATATACATAGCAAAAAGCCGGAAGTGGTGCTGAGGCTCAAGTGGTAGAGTGCTAGCCTTGAGAAAGTGCAAGGACAGTGCTCAGGCCCTGAGCCTAAGCCCAGGACTGGAAAAAATAAAAAGTCTTAAAGAGACATTGGGGCTGTGAGTTTGGCCTAGTGGTAAGAGTGCTTGCCTAGCATGCACGAAGACCAGGGTTCAATTCCTCAGTACCACATACATAGAAAAAGCCAGAAATGGTGTGGTGGCTCAGGGTAGAACACTAGCCTTGAGGAAAGCCCAAGGACAGTGCTCAGGTCCTGAACTCAAGCCCAGGACTGGCCAAAAAAAAAAAAGATTTCTAACAATTACCCTTATATTTTAGGACTATTCATTCATATTTTCAGTCATCTTTTGCAAACCCTCCTTGTGAAATTTCATCTGATACCTTAAAACAAAAAGACTTGGGTACATGTATCATCTACTTCAAAGCAGTTAATGTATTGCTGAGACATTAGAAATTTAGGATCCAGAATTATCTGACAATCTGGTGTATGTGTGCGTGAACTTCTTTAATAAACAGAGATTTAAATTTTTTCACACATTGTTATTTTCATGGTAGACCTTCATTTTATTTCTTGATTTTAGTTCTGTAAGGCAAATACAGAAAAATAGCAGGAAATGGTTAAACAGAGAAAGAGGTGGGAGGAAGGGGCTGAAAGGGTCTGTGAGAAAGAGAAAGAGCAATAAAGAGGGAGAGAATTTCCCCACAGTCTCAACTCCCAAACCAAAGTACATTAGTCTTTTAGGATAAATTACAGCTTTCTGATCAGTACTAAGTGAGGCCACTTCCATTAGAAATGCAAGAGCAGTGATTGCAAATGATGGAGAGCCTTTTCATTGGCTGCTGTGTTTGGATTCCTCTCCTGTCTTAATCATAAAAGATCTGACCACTGAGTAGTGAAATTCTACTCCTAATATGAGCCAAGTGCCTCTCACATTGGCAAATCTCATGAAACGAATTAGCCATCTAATAGCTAACAGGATGACATGGGGAGAAGTGAAATGTAGCATAAATTTCCCGGGAGGCTTTAATGTAGATCAAGTCACACTAAAATAAAATTGTCAAACTGGAGAATGATTCTCATCAGAATAGTTTTTTTTCTCCCCTATAAATAAATTGCTTAGACCAGTTCAAGAATTATTATCACAGACCCTGGAAGATAGAACACAGCTTGGTCTCACAATGGGCCTCTTACCATTCTCTATAGCTGTCCATAATGTGAATAGTTATCATTTGAAGCCTGGAAATTAATTTCATTTTGAAAGTACTCCTTAATTGATATTTATGGCCTCTTCCCTTTAAGGAAAAGATAATTCTAATTTCCTGAAATTCTGTGGACTATAAAATACTTAAGCAATTTGTAACATAGTGTGCCAGGTTCTTTATTCTCAGTTCAGATATTCACAATCACAAAGGTATGAAGAAATGGCAATGATTAGGTTATTACTACGTGCTTTCCTATTATTGATGAAATAAATATTGCTTAGTGTGTGTCCTCACAAAGTATCTAGCATCTAATTATACAGACCTGGACTTGAATCTTAGCACACTGGTATGCCTTTAGACAAGCCACTTCCTTATGGGTATTACTGTCCCTATGTACATAATTGGGTGACAAGTTGTAAATTCTGTTTACCAAAATTATTGATGAGACTTAAAGGTAGTATTGGTTAATCTATGTACGTAACATGTACCAACTCATTTAATGGCCCATAAGACCATCTTATCTTTATCCATTTGTTTTTTCAAATGAGAAACCAAGACTGAGGTGTTATGTTCATAATCTCAGGCTTCTGGACTCTTAACTGCCAGAGCTTGGATGCAAACTTACATATTCTTTCTCCTTTACATGATGATGAAAATAGATCAATGTTATAACTTTACAAATGAGGGAAAACTTTAGAGATATTAGGAAAGTTTCACTTGTTTAGCTCCCTGATGGGTGAAGAACTCTGGAATGCAGAGGCCAGTTTAAAGAAACTCTTGGGGGGTCCCTAAAATTTCATTGTTGTTGAGTTCTCTTTATCTTTCTGTATCTATTTCTGTGCCTCTGTCTTTCTGTCAAAATAATCGCATAGTACTATGACAAACAAGAGTCTGATTTCATTAACATGGATGCTGAGCTTTTCAATTTGGGAAATATGGATCTGCAGCCCTGAATTTCCTGAGATGGTTGGACCATCTGGTCTAAATGCATGTTGATATCACAAGGAATAAAACTGAAACACAAGAGAAATTATTCCCTTTGCAAAACAAATGCCAGAGGGAGAAATCACAGTGCAATTGTGCCAGATTTCTCGGCAATTCTCACAAGATTGTGTGTGTTAATTGCTCATAGCTCCAGGTTAGTGCCTCTAGTTTCCCTGTGACAGTGAAGGAACAAACGAGAGGCCCTTCCGCCACAGAACTAGAAACAGGAGAGGCTTGGAAAGTCCACCAACTCCTTCTCCAGTCACATAGTCAGCTTGTTCTTCAAGGCTGACATTCCAGCCTTTGTGCTTAGTTGAGTTTCAAGCAATAGAAAGAGAGATTCCTCCAGAGAAGTCATTACAACATCATAAACTTAGCAACAGTGCAGTGTTTCAGTTGTTTTGAGCTATGGTCTTCTTTACTCAGTTCCACTCAGTAATGTTAGGTCCCCTCTGGAGTGCTTGTTCCTTGACCATACACCTGGTGCTCTTGGATAGGTGTCTGAGTCTGCCACAGATTTGAAAGGTGACCTTAAGAAGCTTATTGCTCTATTTTCCCTCAGTGTTCCTCTCTGCAAAATGGAATGATCGAATAGTATAATACGTAAGGTCTCTTTTTCTTTTCCCTGTTCTTTCCTTCTTTGAATTGCTGTCTCCTGGTTTGTCTTTCTCAAGCTATATCTTTCTTCGTTCTTTTCTCATTCCTTTGAAACCTTCCATCTCTAATAGTGACTTCATGGTCTATGGAGGTTGGAAGAAACAAAGATGCTCACTTCTTCTGAACTCCAGGTCAACTGAACATTCTTAGTAGCTAGAAATTGGTCATAGTGGGAGGGTGACATGGCCCCACCGCCTTTTCCATCCTGCAGAGCCAACTGTCGAACATTTATCATGGTTTAAAGGAAATCTGAATGAAGTACACACACACACACACACACACACACACACACACACACACACACACACACTTCATCTAGCTTCAAGGAACCACCAATACCAGTGCTTAGACAAATAAAACCAACTGCAAGGTAGGTGGGTGGGCAGAGGAAACAAATGGCTGGTATCTGATTTTGAGCCTCTTTAATCTACCAGGAATGTATATCCTTAAGCAATGTCACATTTCTTTTTTTTAGCAAAAGAAGTTTTCTTTTCATTTTACAGAAAAATAAATGGAGGCTCAGCAAAATTCATCACGTTGATCATACTCACAGAAAAGGTAGTTAACAGAAGCTCACTGGTCAGTGACAGAGAGCTCAGCATCAGAGACAGATGTCTCTGTCTTCTCAGTAAACATGAGCAGAGCCATTAAGATGGCAGCAGCTCAGGAGGATATCATACATGCAGATGCACAGAGGATTTGAGATGATTCACATGTGGGATTCTGGAAGCAGCTACCTTACAGGTATACACAAAGAAAGGATGGTGAATATTTTTTGCTATTAAAAAAATACATAGCAGGGCCAAGAATTTGGGCTAGTGGTAGAGTGCCTGCTTAGCATGCATGAAGAGCTGGGTTCAATTCTTCAGTCCAACATACATAGGAAAAAGCTGGAAATGGTGCTGTGGCTTAAGTGGTAGAGCTCTAGCCTTGAGAAAGTCCAAGGATAGTGTTCAGGCCCTCAGCTCAAGCCCAAGACTGGTACAAAAAAATGCATTTAACATTTTAAAGGACTTCCAAAACCAAATGACCCTGTGTGTTTCATCTTGCTCACGCCCCAGGCCTAGAAGGATCCCTATTAACATCTTAAAATATACTGCAGTCATTAAATTATCATAGTATTTCACATTTTTGTTTAAAATAATGCTAAGATCACTTAGAATAGAGAGCTTCCGATGCTTCTCTATTGACCTGTCAGTTCTTGGTCTGATCTAAAGTCTGAATCAAAGATACCATGACTTACTTATACATGGAACATATTTCAAATCCCAACATGTTGAATCTCGATCCCTTGTTTTGCCCAACCACCACTCAAACCGACAACGCAGAGACAGGTGAGAGATGAGCGCCACTTGGGAGGCGTTCTCTTCTGCAGTGACATCCTACACTCTCACATGTCTCCGAGCCTCAGCACATCGCAGAATAGGACAACTAATTTGCTGCCTCCTTTTAACATTTCAGGGCTCTCCTTACTTCTAATAGGGAACAGAAGTACTGCCCACAATGAGAGACCTCTGGAGAGAACATGGAGAGACTTTTCAAAGGCATGAAGAAGGGAGGGGAACCCTTCAGTACCCAAATGCCTAACAGATGAGACTCCTTTTCCATACCACCCTCCCCACATTGAGGGAAGGCCAAGAAAGAGCCACAGAAAATTAGAGGCTTGTGTTGGAGAGACCAGATGTTAAGACAGTAAGGACACCCTGGCTCCACTGGGCCAGCTAGTGGTTTGGAGTCTTCTTCACTATGGTGGACAATGTGAGTGTTTTCTGCATAGGAGAAAGGTCATATAACAAGTTCTGTTAAGTTAAAAAAAATTCCAGAAGAAATGTTTGCAAAGCAAAATGATGGCACCCTCTGCTTGAACCATCCTTTCTCTAGACAGGGTGTAAGGAATAAAAACAAAAACAATGGAAGGAATTTTCTTTCATCATCAGCTCTCCCAGGTACTCCTCTTTTGGCACACATTATTACATGTGCTCCTGAGGCCAGCATTTTGGTCCAAAGGACAATCTCACCATTTTATAAACAGCACCCCAAAACACTGCAGTACCCAAAGGTGACATGGCTTGACCATAACTTCATTGCTATAACAGGCTAAGGAGAGAGTTAAGCCTCCATAATCTAGACTGAATCTCTTTTTGCTAATGTTTTCAAGTTTGGCCCCAGGATCAACTGTATCTATCAGTCATCCCTTAGAAATTTGTTACAAAAGCAATCTGAGGCTTCATCCCAGACAATAAATACCCAGAGATACACTCTCTTTCAGGCTCCATTTTTATGCACAATTCTACTGCCTTTTGAAGCAACCTTGGTCACTAGTCAATCTCCATAGGTTTACTAATCTTTTCTAGACACTTCCATTGAAAAACTCCACTTTTCAGGAAAGAGAAACAGCCCTTTAGGAATGTTCTGCATAAAGATCATTGAGAGATTTGGCTGTCTCCATTGAAATCATTTTGCACATGGTTCAGGCTGGCTTTCTCTGGTCCAGTGGCTGCAGGTGCTGAGATGCAAAGAGGCAAGAGGATGGGATGTAGTGAGATACTTTCATGAGACCAAACTCCTGCCTGGATTTCCTGAGTTTCCATAACCTACTGGGTAGGATTCATTGTCTGAATTTGCATCAGTCACTCTGCTGATGGCCATTGAACTTAGATGTCCATATTTCAAATAAGGTAAAAGAATAAGTTCTATAACATTTCCACCATGTACACATAAATGTTATGCTGGTGAAACGATATTTATATTAAGAAGTGGAATGTAATCTTTCTAGTGCACATATAAATCAAAGAAATGTTTTGTATCCCATAAATACACGCAATTATTATTTGCTAATCCAAAGTAAACTTGTCTTCAAAAGAAATCACTAAGTTTTCACCACCAAAATGTGCATTCTCTCTTCTGGACTACCATCAATGCACAAAAGTTTCTCCATTCATGGAGTGAGTCACTTCCATGGCTGTGATGAGTTTTACTGAGGCTGAAAAGTCCTTCTCAGATTGATACCTTGTTTCATTAGAGATGTTTTAGGCCCTTCATTAAAATGTCAAGTGGGGAACTTGGAAGTGGCAGTTTATAAAATCAAACTTGGCAAATTTGATGGTAAAAATGTTAAAATATCATTCAGATTGTTGCCAAGAAAAAAAAAGAAGAAAGAAAAATCTCCAACTAAGAAACTGGAAATCTGGGTTAAAAGCATTTCAGTCAGTTCTAGGATACCAGTTGGTATCCTACTAATCATCACTAGCAAACCATGTGATAATATGAAAATCCCAGGATTATTGAATGGGTGGAGGTGTAAGGAGGTGATTTAGAGAAGCTGTAACCATAGGGTGCTGAGACATTGGAGATATTACACGAGGAGATCTGGTTATTGTTTTTCCACAGGCAAAGGATTCTGGGGTGTTTGTTAAGATAAAGGCTGATTGCCTTGATAAGTTGTTTATCTACTGATTACAACCCAATGGAACCACAGAATGAAGGAGTTGGACTCTCTCCTAACCTCTGGTATTAGTGCAAGTACGGTAGAAAAATAAAACTGTGATGAGATCTGCAGAAGATGGCAGCAGTTCAGTGTGAGTCTTTCTGAGCCAAGATACCAGTCCTAGCATTGTAGGGGAAAGTTCATACCCAAAGATCCATCCGAAGAAAGCTTTAGCTCCACAGAGATCTCAGTCAGAGAGGAGAAAGGCAGGAAACCAGTGCAAGAAGACAACCTGGAGCAGCGCCAGCCACTCAGAGCCACAGAGACACAGCCTCCCTCCTGAATCTGAGCAGCCAGCACTTCTCAGCAGCGCAGACCTGCCGGCTCCAGACAGAGCCATACAGAGCCTGCACGAGCCCAGAGCCATCACCCGGCCATGCACGGACCCGCCAGCTTCACGGAACCAGAAAACCCAACAATTTGTGAGTACCTCCATGGAGACGTTTCCACTTCTGCTCACAGAACAGCATTGGGAAGGAATCCCCTCCCCCACCAGAGGACAGCGGCGCCATCTTGACTGCTGGTAAAGACACTGCCAAACTAACTGCGGCCTAAGAAGTGGTGCTGATAGCACGATCATTCAAAAGGGCAAAGGTTTTCCCAGAGGCAGCTTAGCCAGACATCCACCCCAGTACTAGCGGAAGTTCCTCCTCCTGGGAGGGGCCGCACTCCTGATAAACAAAGCCTTTTGCACCTCCACTGTTTTTTTTTTTGTTTTTTGTTTTTTTCTGCCCAATCAAGCAAACTGATCAGAATAATACTCCCTTTTTTTCTACCTTTTTCATTTGCATATTTATGTGCTTTTATTTTGGCCATTTTACCTCCACTTTTTTTTTAATGTTATGATTCTTTCCATTTTTTTTTCTTTTTTGCTTTCCTTCTGTCATTTGGTTGTTCCTAGAAGCATAGTGACAGCATTGGGTACAGTCTGGATACAAATGATATTTTTATTGATACAGTCACCTGCTTTTTAATCTGTTGGTTCTTAACCCTAATAGTTCTTTTCTAAGATCTCACAGTTGTGTGGGATCTCCCCCACCTTTTTTTCTTGTTTTTATTTTTCTTTTTTTTTTACTTTTAAAAATTTTTTATCTTCGATCTCTCCTATCTCAATTATTTTACCCTTCCATCACCTTAGGTCAGTTATCCCATTTCTTCATTATTATACTAATCTTACACTCCTACATTACTTCTTTCTTATCTCCCCTCTTATCTTTCATACTGTTTATTTTGTCTCTGGCCCTCTGTTTCTCCTTCAGCTTTTAGAATGCATGGATCTACAGTTGATGGTTGTTGAGCAATACTGTATATCTAGGTGTTCAATTATACTGTAGGTCCAGAGGGACTTAAATACAATAGAGATTGGATTGGGGGGGGTAGGTCATAAAATGGTGACTGGTGGTGGTATTAGATTGGTCTGTAAGTGCACAAAAAGAGAGAGAGAGTGATAATACCAATCTAAAATTGTGAACATCTATTGTCTGGCCAGCTAAAGAGCTCTAGGTTGGTTATATCTTGTGCAGTATTAAACTTGCTCCCATTTTTAAATGGGCAGAACAAGAAACTCAAGAAAAATGGCAAATCAAGGAATAGAATCTCTCACCCAATATAAATAGGCAATGGAGCAGTCACTGGCAAAACTAGGGGAGAGTCTTCTAAATGCTATACAAATGCAATTGATAAACATGATCAATGAAAAATTTGAAAACATACAGAGATACATGAGGAAGTCATATCTAAACGAGATGAAGCAATAAAGAAGGTGATACGTGAACGTGAAGAAGCCATAAAGGAGGACATAATAAAGGATTTACATGAACAGGAGGAAGCTAGAAAAATAAAAATGGTTGAATTCATAGAATCCACAAACCAAAAGATGAAAGAACTCCAACAAATGTCCAATGAGAGTAAAGCTGCTGAGCTAACCACTCAAATGGAAATCAAGGAGATAAAGAAGTCCATACATGTTCAAAAACAAGAGATGCAAGGCATCAAAAATGAGCAATTGGAAGGAGGGAGATGAAGAATAAAGTATTGATAGCAGGTTCGACAATACAGAAGAGAGAATCTCCAGGGTTGAAGATAATCTAGTTGGTACAGAGAAAGAACAGAAAATGAGTCAAACCAAATCTAGGAAAAATGAGAGAACACTTCAGGAGATCCAAGTTATAATTAGGAAGCCTAATTTAAGGCTAACTGGTATTGAGGAGGGCCTAGAGAAAGAGGTCGATGGTACTGGAAATACATTTCTGGGAACATCTCAGAGAACTTCCCAAATATCCAGAAGGGCAGGCCCATCTAGATACAAGAAGCTTTTAGAACCCCTAACAGACATGACCAGAAAAGGACACCCTACCGCCACATTATAATCCATACAGGATCAATAGAGACCAAAGACAGGATCCTAAAAGCAGCCAGGAAGAAGAGAACAATCACCTACAAAGGAAAACCAATCACAATAACCACAAATTTCTCAGCAGAGACCATGCAAGCAAGAAGGGATTGGAAGGATATATGTCAAGCCCCTAAGACAAATAACTACCAACCAAGAATACTGTACCCAGCTAAGCTATCATTCATAACTGATGGAAAAATAAAAACCTTCCATTCCAAGGAAAAGTTGCAACATTACATAGCAATCATATCAACATTACAGAAAATTCTCAAAGGTGTTCTACACATTGAAAACCAACACAAAGGTGACACTGACAAATAAACGGCACCTAAAAATCATACCAGGTAAGTACTGCAAGAACTGTCAAGCCACAGGCCCTGATGAAAATGGCAGGAACTAGTCAATATTTTTCAATCCTAACCCTCCATATCAATGGACTTAACTCTCCAATTAAATGACATAGACTATCTAGTTGGATCAAAAAGGAGGACCCATCATTCTGCTGTCTTCAAGAGACACATCTTGCCCCCCAAAACAAACATTTTTTTGAAAGTAAGAGGCTGGAATAAAGTTTATCAAGCTAACAGCCCCCATAAACATGCTGGAGTTGCTATCTTCATATCAGATAAAATAGACTTCAAACTAAAATTAGTGAGAAGAGACAAAGAAGGTTATTATATACTAATAAAGGGATCTCTCCTCCAGGAGGAGATAACCATCCTAAATATCTACACACCTAATCCCGGGGAACTGAACTTCATCAGGCAAATGTTACTTTTATTAAAACCACACATAGATCGAAACACAGTGATTGTTGGTGACTTTAACACACCACTCTCACCTATGGACAGATCAACCAGGCTAAAACTCAATAGAGAAACCTCAGAATTGAACAACTGTATAGACCAACTAGATCTAACAGACATCTGCTGATTATCTCACCCAGAAACATCATAATATATGTTTTTTTTTCAGCAGCACATAAAACATTTTCCAAAGTATACCACATTTTAGGGCATAAAACCAACGTGTGCAGATTCAGAAACACTGAAATTATTCCCTGCATTCTCTCAGACCACAAGGGCATCAAATTGGAACTGAACACCAATCTCCATCAACAAAAACTCTGTAACTCATGGAGATTGAACAACACATTGTTGAATAGCCAGGGGGTCATCAAGATCAGAACAGAAATTGAACAGTTGATGAAATTTAACAAAAGAGAGCACACAAAATACCAGCTCCTTTGGGACAGAGCCAAGGCCGTACTCAGAGGAAAATTTATAGCTCTGAGTGCTTACATTAACAAATTGGAAAAACCACAAAGCAACAATTTAATGTCCCACCTTAAGCTCTAGGAAAAACCTAATCCCAGTAGAAGGAGGCAAATTATTAAAATCAAAGCAGAATTAAATGAATTGGAGTCCAAAAAACTATAGAAAGAATGAACAAAGCAAGGAATTGGTTCTTTGAAAAAAAACTTGACAGACTGTTAGCAAATCTTACCAAAAAAAGAAGGAAGCACACCCAAATAAACAAAATCACAGATGAGAATGGTAACATCACAACAGAAATTATCAAAATTCAGAGGATCATGAGGGAATACTTTTCAAACCTTATTGCCAACAAATTTGAGAATCTAGAAGTAATGGATGAATTTTTTAGCCAATATTAACATACACTGAACCAAGAAGATCTAATCCAATTAAACAGACCTATTTCAAGGACTGAAATAGAAATGGCAATAAGAGTCCTTCCAATAAAGAAAAGCCCAGGGCCAGATGGATTCACAGCTGAATTCTATGAGGTCTTCAAAGCAGAGCTCATACCAATACTCCTCAAGCTCTTCAATGAAATTGAAAGTGGAAAATCTTTGCCAAACTCATTCTACAAAGTCACATAACCCTCATCCCCAAATCAGAGATTCATCAAAGAAAGAGAACTATAGACCCATTTCTTTGATGAATATTGATGTGAAACTTCTCAACAAAATACTGGCCAACCGTCTTCAGCAACTCATTAAAAAAATTATACCCTATGATCAAACAGGATTCATTACAGGGATGAAAATCTGGTTCAACATACATAAGTCAAATAATATAATTCAACACATCAACAGGAGCAAGGATAAGAATCACATGATTGTCTCAATAGATGCAGAAAAGGCATTTGACAAGATCCAACACCCCTTTATGCTAAAAGCTCTGGAGAAACTAGGAATCCATGGAACATTCCTCAGTATAATAAAGGCTGTGTGAGACAAACACACAGCTTTCATTATACTTAATGGTGAAAATCTAAAGCCATTTCCTCTAAAATCAGGAGCGAAGTAAGGATGCCCACTCTCTCCACTCCTCTTTAACATAGTACTAGAATTCCCGGCCAGAACAATAAGGCAAGAAGCAAGCATAAAGGGAATCCAAATACGGAAAAAGGAAGTGAAACTTTCCCTCTTTGCAGATGACATGATTTGCTATTTAAAAAACCTATAGACTCCACTCCCAAGCTGGTTGAGCTGATTCAAAATGTTGGCAAGGTAGCAGGGTATAAAATTAACTCTCAAAAATCAACTGCCTTCCTCTACAGTAACAATGAGATGAACAGAGCAATAATCAGGAAAGCAACTCACTTTGCAATAGCCTCAAAGAAATAAAGTACTTAGTGATTAACTTAACTAAGAATGTAAAGGACCTTTTTGATGAAAACTTTAAAACCCTAAAAAAGGAAATTAAAGCACAACTGAGGAAATGGAAAAACCTCCCATGCTCCTGCATTGAAAGAATTAACATTATGAAAATGGCAATCTTGCCAAGGGGTATCTACAGATTCAACCCAACACCCATCAATATACCAATATCATTCTTCAAAGAAACAGAAGAGGCAAGCCAAAATTTCATATGGAATAATAAAAGAGCCCGTATAGCAAAAACAATTCTTAGCAGAAAGATCAGCACAGGAAGAATTTCAATACCAAACTTTAGACTCAATGACAACTTTACAAGAAAAAATAGGAGATACACTAGGTCTCCTTGACACAGGCTGAAACTTTCTTAATAAGGACCAAGAGACACAACAAATCAGAGAAAGTCTGAATTAGTGGGACTGCATTAGACTGCAGTTTTTCTGTATGGTAAAGGACATAACTAGCAAATTAACTAGAAAGCCTACAGAGTGGGAGATCTTCACTAACCATACAATGGACAAAGGCCTCATATCAAAAATATATCAACAGCTCAAAGAAACAACCATTGCATTAAAAGATGGGCCAAATACTTAAAGAGTCTTCTCTGAAGAAGAAATAAGAATGCCCTATAGACACATGAAGAAATGCTCAACATTTCTGGCTGTAAAAGAATTGCAAATCAAAACATCTCTAAGATTCCACTTCGCTCCAGTTAGAATGGCCAGGATCAAGAAATCTAATAACAACAGATGCTGGAGGGGATGCGGCCAGGAGGGATCACTACTACATTGTTGGTGGGAGTGCAAACTCATTCAATCACTATGAAAAGCGGTATGGCAGTTCCTCAAAAGACTAAACATAGAGCTCCCCTATGACCCAGCAATTCCACTACTTGGCATTTACCCAACCGTCCAGAAACAAGGGCATACTAAATCCACTAGCACAACGATGTTCATTGCAGCACTATTTACCATAGCAAAGATATGGAACCAACCCTGATATCCCTTAGTTGATGAGTGGATCAACAAGATGTGGTATTTATACCCAATGGAATTCTATGCTGCTGTCAGAAATGGAAAAGACTTAGAAAAAAATCATATTTTTTTACTTACTTCTAAGTGAAGTAAGCCAGACTCAAAGGAACATAGGCTCAATGGTTTCCCTCATTTGTCATAATCAATAGAAGCCTTGGACTCTCCTAGCAGAGATTTACAATAGAACAAAATCTAGATACATAAGGCCATATAGTATTACAGTAAATGAAAGGACCTCCAAAATATAGAAACAAAAACCATATAATGAATGATTTTTGTCCTTAATGTATTATGTTATTTCTCATCTCTTTTGCTGCCCCTTGGTTATCTCATATTGTTACAGTATTTCACCTTTTTATATGATATATTGTATATATGCTTATTTGGTTATTTTGAAATAGGATAGGGAAGGAGGGGAAACAAGATGAGAGGCAGGGTGTGGGGGGGAAATGGCGACCAAGACATGAGAAAGGGTATCAATATTTGTGAAGTAATGCACCTTCAATCTGGTGACTATAATGTAATCCTTCTATTAAATACAATAAAAATATATGGAAAAAAATTAAAAATTATAAAGTACATATTTTGCTTTTATTAACATTAAAAAAAGGGTGGAGGTCAAATGGGAAAAAAATAAGAACACATAAAAATGCAAATGAAAAAAGGTAGAAAAAAAGGGGTTATTCTTCAGGGTTTTTTTTTTTTTCTTTTCTTTTTTTGTTTTTTTTGGGGGGTTGGGAGGAACAGGGTATGAAACTTGTGTCTCCACTAAATTCGGGATCCAAACACTTCAAAAAGCCTTTTCCTCCTGAGATTTGGCTTTGCGGTTTTTCTGATCAGTTTGCTTGATTGGGCAAAAAGAAAAACCAGTGGAGGTGCAAGAGGCTTTGTCTACCAGGAGTGTGGCCCCGCCCAGGGGGAGGAACTTCCGCCAGCAACAAGGGCTGACTTCCTGCTAAGCTGCCTCTGGGAAAACCTTTGCCCTTTTGAATGATGGTGCTGCCTGCACCACTTCTCAGGCTGTAGTTGGTTTGGCAAGTTCTTCTCCAGCAATCAAGATGGCGCTGCTGTCCTCTGGGAGGGGAGCAGATTCCTTCCCAATGCTGTTCCATGAGCAGAAGTGGAAACGTCTCCATGGAGGTACTCACAAATTGCTGGGTTTTCTAGTTCCATGAAGCTGGCAGGTCCATGCCAGTTCTGGGCTGGCGCAGGCTCTGTGTGGCTCTCTCTGGAGCCTGCAGGTCTGTAATGTAGAGGAGCACTGTTTGCTCAGGTTCTGGAGGGAGGCTTTCTCTCTGTGGTGGCTCAGCGTCAGTGATGGCTACCGCCACTTCAAGTTGTCTTCTTGCGCCAGTTTCCTGCCTTTCTCCTCTCTGACTGAGATCTCTGTGGAGCTAAAGCTTTCTTCGGATGGGTCTTTGGGTATGAACTTTCCCCTACAATGCTAGAACTGGTATCTTGGTGAGAGCTCAGAAAGACTCACACTGAAACACTGCCATCTTCTGCCGATCTCCTCCTGACTCGTTCTTTAAGGAAAAAGATCAGCCAACTCAGGCTCATACTCTTTCAACCCATTCTCATCTGCCTTCAGTTTTATTCTTCTTCGATTCCTTTTATGAGAACTTAGGACTATGCTCTGAACATATTCTGCCTACACTCAATCCCTGCTCTGCTGTTCTCTCATGGTGAGCGCTTGTGCAAGGTTCAGAGATGACCTAGGCATTGTTTTTCTTCTTTGGAACAAGGCAATGTAAAGATTCGCCTCATGGTGCTGTCTCCTAAGAACACTGCATAGGCCACTGAAACTCCCTAGACGGGGTTCAATAGACATTAACTTTAGTTACCCTGACTTCTACATTATTGCTTTATTCTTCTGGGAAACTATCCATCTCCATGTTTCATTCTTTGGAAGTCTGCCTCTCACTAGCTGGTTGTTCATGGTGCAAGACGGGATCCGGTTGTGTAAAATGGATGGGACGGAACAGGAACAAGTATGGCAAATGACAAAGTTGGCAAAACATATTGTTTTATGCTTAGAGGACTGGAACCTGCTCAGGCTACAAGCTGCGGAGAAGAGTCAGGAGTTGTGTTTACCCTTTGGGTCCTCAGGACAAATGAATTCCAGATACCATGGAGACGCCTGGATTTCAGAGACAGCCAAACTAGGCAGACTCCATCACAGGCTGTCTTTCTTTAATGTTAATCAAAACCAGACAGGCTGCTGGAGAGAGAATATAAATGGAGGAGCCTGGAGGATTTAGGAGTCACACTCCATCCAAACCACACATTCTTCACCCCAGCCCCGGAAGCTTCAGGCTAAAGGCCTAGAGGCCTGTAATGCATCCCTACCTCATGTTCACCTCCCTAGCACAGGACAATAAATTTTATTTCACATCCCAGGAGGGGTCTTAAGCTTTTTTATTTCTTTAATGAACATCTGTCCCAAGAGATCTCCTAATTAAAATCACAAACTAATTATTGTCACCTATATTTTTGACTTATTGCTTATGATCTCTCTGCACACCTCCTACCTTCCCCCTTTCCCTGGTACACATAGATTCCTTCTCAAATGGCTGGTCTCTCTGAGTTTAACTTTTCATTTTAATGAATCTTTATGTCCCCAACTCATTTCTGGATGGAGTTGGAGGTCTGAGACCCTGATTACTGCCATGGTTTCCAATCACTTATTCTCCTTCTGGCCTTTCTGAAAGGATCCATTGAGAAAGAGGTCATGATTAAAGCTCTTTGGAACAAGCAAAGTGTAATTGAAGCAGTGCCTGGCGCCTCTTGGCTTAAGCTCCCTCCTCATAAACTTGCAGCCGGGGCCCAGCAGGCTATAGACCTTGTTCTACACCTCTGCAAGGGAACTGAGACATAGGATATGGGGGAAGGGCATTCTGAAGACTACAGGAGCCCAAATTGCAGGGTACTAAGAGGCAACTTCCCCAGCTCTTGGTGAAGATGTTTGGAAAGATCCATGCAGAAAGAGAGATATCCACTTTCAAAGGGAGTGTGTGTGGGGGGGGAGGATGTGTTTCTATTGCATATATTCCACTGACTCTCATACAGATCAAATATTGCATTTTTGTCAGGGGTGAGGGATCTTAGGTAGGTGGGCATCTGAACTGTATGTCCTGAAGCTATAATATTGATGCAGTCTCTTCACCTGGAGCTTCAATTTCTTTAAAAGCATTTCCCAGGAGGAGTCAAGAAGTTTTTTTTATTTGCAAGTACAAGCTACAGAATCTGTGCACCAAAGGGGCTCATTCATTGTAAAACTTTGTCCTCCTCCATTCTTCTTAGGATCATATTCTGAACATATTCTGCCTATGATCAAGTCCCAGTTTGGAGAGAAATTGAGATTCAAATGCTTGATGTATGACAGCACTGTATATTTGTATCTGACAGTTGTACCTTAAACCACCGGTACACACACACATACACAGGTATACACGAATATACATACACTTAGCATTCACATACCCACACATTTATATCTGCAAGTACACGTGACTCAGTTACTTCAATACTCCTGCAACTAGGAAATCTATAAGCCAGCTATTATGATTTTCCTCAGGTGAAAAATTTGCTAAGCTATGGTTCTTACTAAGAAGGAATTCCAGCCTTGCTTAAAAGCTACTTGACATTCTTCCTTGTGGAATTTGCTTAGCGCACTTTGTTATATGTAAAATGACATTTATTAAAGCACTGTTTAATTTGTCCCAACACAATTAAAGTAAGAGAAATAACCCAAACGCACCCATAAGGTGATTAAACTATTATATTCACATCTATTACTGTATGTCAACATTAGGTAAAGTATTCACCGTTTGTAATTATGGTTACAAAGGGTTTGTGAAGCTAACACATCGAAATAGTGTATAAAAAAGCAAGATACAAAGTTATACCAATGCATAAGCAAAGAGTTAGCAACTAGACAAAGGAGAAAATTCAGCAGAAAGATAAAAATAAGAAAAACAAGATTGGAATGACATGCATCCTTATGTTTAGAGTTCAATCTCTGGATTATATGTTAACATTATTCATGATGAACTTTGCCATTTCCAAGTAACACTGAGCACGGCCTTAGAGTTGATACCAAGTCCTGGCTCTGTTGCTCTGAAGTCTGAAACCTTGAGTAAGATATTCATTTTCCTAACTCTTGATTTTCCCACTGTGTAAAATAAGTCCAGCTTAATGTCTCCAACACAGGGATGTTAGGAAGGCAGAAACCAATTACATGTAGCATGGTACATAACACTAAGGTTTATTGTGACTTGCCATTGGAAATAGAACTGATAGAATGGTGAGGAGAGCAGGTTAGGGGGAGGGGGAGCTGAAGCCAGTCAGAGAGAAGAGCTGGGTTTATTGAGAGAGGGGGAAGTTGGATCCAGCTCTGTATGGCACTGACAGAGAGCCTGGCAGCCATCAGCCTGCCCCTATCTCAGTTTCCAAACAAACAAACATAGTCCCAGAGTGAAACACCACAGGGACCATCTGCATTCTCTCAACACCTACCTTCATCCTGTTTACCACCCAGATTCCATTGTCAGCCATTCCTTCACTCTGATGGGAATAAAAACCTGGATGGAACAGCCATGTGTTTCTATCACAGTGAGATTCAGACATCGGGGCCTGTGCACAGACTGGAAAGCACAGTAAAAGCCAGGCTGGGGAGGAGACCAGAATGAGTGCTGAAACACCTGAGGAGGCCTGGTTCTCTTCTATGTTAAGCAAACAGCTGTCAGGCTATCTATGCCCAGAGTTTGTATTGGAAATAGGAGCTGTGTTCTGGTTTTATTCAAGCAACCACCAAGTTGAGAGCTTGTGGAGTTTTTGTCTTTCTCTCAGTCTTTCTCCTCTGTTTCATCTTTCTCTTTCTCTTGCTCCCTCTCCTCTCCCCTTTCTCCATTCCATTCTTTCTCCACATCTTTCCCTTCCCTCCTCTCTTTGTCTCTGCCTCTGTCTGTCTCTGTCTCTCTTTCTCTCTCTCTCTTGCTTTCTCTCTTCCTTGCTTTTTCTCTCTCTAGCATTCTCTCTTTTTGCTTTCTCTCTCTCTTTCTCTCATACACACACACACACACACACACACACACACACACACACACACACACACACACACAGAGTCTGATCAGAGATTCCCATGGCTTTTCACCCACTTGACCTTTCTACCTTGCTATGACAAGCACACACTCAGGGCCTGATTCTTTACATTCTTTGTGTGTATAAGACTGCATGTGTAGGTGTGTGTGTGTGTGTGTGTGTGTGTGTGTGTGTGTGTGTGTGTGTATGGGGGGGCATACATATGCTGAAAGGGACCACTGAGTTTTATAGCCAGGGACTTAATTGTAGCTATTATAATGCTGTCACTTGGTAGGTACCATTTGTCTTATAAGCCAGTGATATATTTTTAAAATTTTATTTATTTATTTATTTATTTGCCAGTCCTGGAGCTTGAAGTTGGGGCCTGGGCACTGTGCTTGGGCTTACTGAAGGTTAGCTCTCTACCACAACACCACTTTCAGCCTTTTCTTTCTTTCTTTTTTATTTTTGCCAGTCCTGGGTCTTGAACTCCGGGCCTGAGCACAGTACTCGGGCTTTCTGAAGGCTAGAACTCTACCACTTGAGTCACAGCACTTCTTCCAGCTTTTTCTGTGTATGTTGTACTGAGGAGTTGAGCCCAGGGCTTCATGCATGCTAGGCGAGGACTCTACCACTAGGCCATGCTCCCAGCCCCAGTCCTCACTGTTTCTTAAAACACTAGAGAGCACAAAGAAGACTTGGAAAGAACATCTAGAAGCTTTGTTAATTAGCTTCTTTAAACAGTAAAACACTTGGTTTTGTGTTAATCAAGTCTGTAGAGATTTCTTAAAGGCCTCAAATTTTCATGGTGAGAATAACATAAATACTGAATATCTAAAAATAACTACAACGCCAGTCACAAGCGCCTCATGCTTATGATCCTAGCTACTCAGGAGGCAAAGATCTGAGGATGGTGGTTCAAAGCCATCCAATGCAGAACAATCCATGAGACTGACTGAAGATGTAGCCCCAGTGGTATATATCACTCATGAGAAGGCAGGGAGGGAAAAACATGTATATACCCAGGATCTAGATCCAGGTCCCAGCTATCTGAATGAATACGCACACCTTCTACACAGCCCCTTAAGCTTTACAGTCTTGTTTTAAGCTAAGAATTAAGATTTTGTGGGGTCGTTGTCATTTACAACTCCCTGGGAACTTTTGTCCCATCGTCGTACATCTAGCTGGTTGGCAGGGGTGCATTTGGCTCCCCCGGAGGTAACCTTGAAGGAAGCTTCCAGGATGGATTTGCACAGTTGCATTTCTGCCTTCTAAATACATTTTGAGTGCCTGACACTGCAGGAGGGAGGAGGATCGTGATGGCCCTGAGCCACATAGCTCCCTCTCTCTCTATTTATTAATTTTATTAATTAAAAAAAAACCCAGCCTGATTCCTTGGGAGAGCATTCATGCTCAGTGAGACAGGTTAAAGTACAAAAGAGTGTGTTCCACCCTGCCTGTGTCTTCCTGTAGACACCCTTCACTCTATTTCATATACTTTTTAATTTTTCTTCTAGTTCTCACCTATTTGACCTGCTCTGTCTGTCTGTCTGTCTGTCTGTCTGTCTGTCTCTCTACTTTGCACTATCTGTTATCTTTGGCAATAATACACAAGGGCTTTATTTTCTGTCTTGCATTCTGAATCCTCCAAGCTAGACACAGTGTCTGGTATGTAGTAGCCTATTGAGTTAATAGAATGACCCTGATAATGATGTGAATTTGTGACCAAGTGGACAGAAGTGAAGATTTGGTCCTTGTAAAAGACATCTTTCTGCTCTTCTCCATCCCTAAACTTTCTAGGTGCCTTAATTTATACATGTATTGTCTACCTACCTAATGAGCATTGTAACTTCCCACCCTCCCGGATATCTTATGTAGATCAAATAAGAAGATGCACATCAATTGTCTGGAATCTACCTACAGGGTAACATGCACACACACAGTCAGACATACATCATAGCTCAACGTGGGATTGTTTATGGCAGCTGATGGTTGGTACTAAGATAAAACCTTGACAAATTTAATCAATATTTCAATGAAGAATGGCAAGAAGATTATTCTTTTCTGCTGTTTTTGTTGTCTTTTTTGTCTTGTTTGTCTATATGTCTTTGGGAGTGTAAGAGAATGCACAGACATGGAGGGGAAAAAGAATAAACATGGGCCAGGAGTTTGGGCTAGGGGTCAAGTGCTTGCCTGGCATGCACGAAGACCCGGGTTCGATTCCTCGGCACCACATACATAGAAAAAAAGCTGGAAGTGGTGCTGTGGTTCAAGGGTAGAGCTCTAGCCTTGAGAAAAAAAGTCCAAGGATAGTGCTCAGGCCCTGAGTTCAAGCCACACAACTGGCAAAAAAAAAAGAATAAACAAAGACAGCAAAGATACACCCTGGACACTATGTGAAATAAAGAACTGGTGGAGGATGGGGGGGAAAAACTGAAAGACTACAAAAGAAAGGTGAAAATGTCTAAAAGGAAATGTACACTTTGCTTGACTTATGTAACTACAAATCTTCTTTTTTTATCATTTTCAAGTAACTATAATAGGAATTAAAAAAGGAATTTTGAATCTAAAACCATGAATTAAAGATATTTAATGTCAGGGGGATATTTTCCCAATACATTGTCAGATGGGGAGAGAGAACAAATAAATATAAACTGAGAATTTATGGCATTTTCCAAGCTTTCAAATAAAAGCATATTTATATTTAATAAAGATTGCATTGAAAGCATACAAAAATAGAAGTAAATTGTCCATACCCCCATAAAACCATGATAAATATTATGCATTTGCAATTTCCATATATATGTATATAGTTATACATGCAATTCATAGTTCTGTCAATGCTGTTTTGATGGTTTTATGTTGTTCATAATAACATAGCACTTTTGAAATAAAGAGTAATTGTGATTTTTTCAAAGTTTAATTTAAACTCGAATTCCTAATGCTTCTATTACACACTACAAACAAATACACTAGATATATCCCCGTGAAACCTGAAAAGCTAAATATGGGATTGTTTTCCACTGAATAAATCAATTCTCAATAGAGGAGAGACCTGAAATAACTAAGTAAAGTCTCAGTCCAGGGAATTAGGTCAGCACTCACTCCTCCTCTTCCCCTTCCTTATTCCTCTGCTCCAAGCCTCCAGGCTGTTCTATCCTTGATCCCAAATCAGTTTTACCAGGAATCATCACTGTCTACATTTATCCTTGTCACTGTCATTTCTGTCACTGTCTGTCTCATAAAAAGAGAATTCCCATGTAAAGAGACCAGAAAGATCACTACTCAATCTGGAAATAAATAAGGCGTTTAATCCTCATGTGCTTCCAACTGACAACCGAGCTTCTCCCAGCATTCTCCATGTAGCAAGGACCATCTTTGAAATCTCTGTTTCAGCATCCCAGAGGTATGCTTTTCAGACAATAGTGTAAATTCTCCTCTACCAAGTTTTAGATGGATTCAGACATCACAGAGTCTACAAATCCACATGCATTGGGATACAGAATTCAAGAATACCAAGAATTGAGATTCTATTCCAATTATATGCATGCATATTCAACATCAATAAAGATATTAAAAAAACAGAAAGTTAAAAATCAAATAAGGCAATAAGATGACAGCTTCTTTTTATGTAGGAAAACAGGGCAGTGAAACTCTGCAATCCTAGCCATACAGGAGACAGAAATAGGCAGATCCCAGTTCTAGGACAGCCAAGACAAATGTTAGTGAATCTCAAAGAAGAAGGTGGTTATGGTGGTTTCTGTGTATGTTCCCAGCTATGTTAGAAGGGTAATTAGGGGGATTATTGGCTGAGGTCTGCTTCGGGCAGCCATCACAATTAATTAAAGAAAAAAGGAGAGGTTGCTTGCCTAGCTAGTATGAAGTCATGCATTCAAACCCCACTATCATCCAAAATGAAATAATTCTAACTAATGAAATCTAGTGAGATATTTTGAACAGTTTTTACAAGGGCTCACAGGAGGTCAGAAACAGAGCTTGGACACTTTCTTAAGCCTATTTCATTCTCCTTTCTCATTCTCAATGGAATTAATGTGAAATAAAAGCCCCCATGGCAGCACTGACATAAATAATAAGACTTGTTGATTCAGAGCCAGAGAACAGATACATAAAAAGGGAAGGTAGGATGTAAAAGACAGAAATAAAATAAAATAAATATAGGTACAATTAAACTGACTTTGCTAAACTAAGTCTCAGATGTAGTTCAGCTCTTGGGGGTTAAATATATTGATCTCCCTGCTCTGTTGTCATCCCTGTCTAAGTAACAGCCACTTTCCTACACATTCTTCTATTTCTCTTGAAAACTTTTACCTTCCAGCACTTATTTCAGTTACAATTTTATATTTGCTTTTATAACTACTTACTAGTAGTAGGCCTATATCACAAATGCTAAGACTGTGTCTGATTATTTTCTTTCTTTTTCTCGTCTTTCTTTCTTTCTTTTCTTTCTTGCTTTTCTTTCTTTCTTTCTTTTCTTTCTTTCTTTCTTTCTTTCTTTTCTTTCTTTCCTTCTTTCTTCCTTTCTTTCTTTCTTTTTGTTCTTGTTGTTGTGACAGTCCTGGGGCTTTTACACCAGGTCCTGACCTCTTTCGGTGAGCTTTTGTGCTCAATACCAGTGCTCTATCATTTGAGCCACTGCTCCATTTCTAGCTTTTGGGGGTTAATTAGAGATAAGAGTCTCTCAGGCCTAGGCTGGCTTCAAACCATGATCTTCAGATCTCAGATTCCTGAATACCTAGGATTACTATGCTGGGCCTGTGTCTGCTTTTGCTCATTTTGTGTTTCTCAAATTTAAAAGTGAATTGACAGATCAAAGATATTCAGGTACTGTTTGCTGAGGGGTAGGGGAGTGATGCATCTTTATTTGTCCTGACCACTCTTCAGACACTCCTTCAATACTTTCAATGTAAATCTGACAGGATGCAGATCTTCAGTGTGTCTTCTGTACTGAAATCCTGGATCCAATTCAGGGCTAGAATTTCATTTCACAACCAACTCCCAGTGAGCTGGGAGAGATTGTTTTACAAGGCTTAAGTTCCAGGCTAGAGGCTTAGCTCAGTGCTAGAAAAATTGCCTAGTGTATAAGAGGTCCTGGATACAGAAAAACAAGCAAACAACAAACAAACAAACAAAGTAAGCATGCAGACTCCTTTTGTGAAGCCTTGACTTTGTATGCCTTGTCTTTGCACCAGTATAAAGCACTTATTACTTTAGATATGAACATCTTTTTTTCTTACACTAGAAATTTCCACTTTTATGAGTTTTCCCGTGAAATAAAAAGCCATTTTGTGTGTGTGTGTGTGTGTGTGTGTGTGTGTGTGTGTGTGTGTGTGTGGTATGTATTTATGTACATAATACCTTATTGTATATCTAGACTCCGAGTTGTGATATAATATTGGCTCAGTCAAGTATGGAAAGCGAGAAGTCCAAGACTTGAACTTCTTGAGCTTAGTTTTGATAAGTGCTTTAGACTGAATGCTTATGTCCTCTCAAAATTTCTGCACTGAAGATCTAAAGAGGTCTGATGGTATTTGAAGATGGGTCCTCTGGGAGCTGATTAGGTGGAGATATGCTTAGGGTTCCTATGAGAAGGTTGCAAATGGTGTAAAATCATTACTGAGTGGAACAAGGAGAACGGGATCTAATTTCACTGACAGGGTCAGAAAGTATCTTAGACTGACCACTCATCTCATGTCTGAGAAGAGTCAGTGTTGATAGATCGTTGAAACTGAAGCATCTATGAGTCTAACCTCCTCTCCAACTCATAAGGCCACTCACAAATGTGAGCCCAGAATTTGGTAAATTTACCTGAACATTTTTAGGTCTTCTATGTTCAAATATGTACCCTGTTTCTGCTTAAAAACCTGGCTGAAGCTCAGGTTTTTGTCTGTTCTTCCTTCAGCTCCCCCATCCCTACAGATCAAAGCTACCCATGAGCCAGATGGAAAGTGATAAGCAAGGCCCAGAGATCTTCCTGACCTGATCCTGTTTTGACATTTTAGCTGAAATTCTCACCTGCCTAATTTCCCCAAATTGAAGACTATTATCAGAGCCTTGGTTTCCCCCAGCAGGATTCCCTTAGCCTTCCCTGACTCCCTGATATTACAAGGAAAACACATCTCCAGTGAGCCCTTAAGCAGAATCTGAAGAAAAACATCCAAATCAGCCTTTAGCTGTCTTACTGTGTCCCACAGACTACTTAAAGCACACCCCACAGAAATCTAGCAATCCACAGCAATCCCATGACCTGGCCTCCTAGGAGATGAGACACAGCACTGTGAGAAAAATGTGTGTAGCAACGGTTGACGGAATGCCTACAATGAACCACATCTTCTGCTAAGGAGCACTTTGTATAGACTCTCTCTCCACTTCACTCAAAAATGGCAAGAGATTGTTACTTCCATTTTGTAGATGAGCAAAAATGGTCCCAGAGGAGTTAGGTAGAAATCTATCTCTCAATAAGTGAGAGATGGAATAGTATTTCCAATAAGCAGCTTCTGGACCCAGGGGCAGTGCCCATTTACTGTTCTTTATATGGGAGGTGAGTATATCCTTTAACTTAATTCTTAGCACAGGCTTCTCAGGAGAGCTAGCACTAATACCTCTTAAAGATTTCTCCTTCTCTCACTCCCAGAATTGTTGTTGAAGTCTTGGAAATAACATTGCTTTGTTTCCATGAAGATTTATGTAGACAAGCCATCTCTCATGAAACTTGAAAGTTCCCAGATGTTAAGATGGAACATTTGCCTTCTATGTTTACTAAATAGCTATACCAGATAAGCCTAGAAAAGGCATATGGTATTTTCAGTCCATTGGTATTATCTTTGTCTGTTCATATCTACAGACTTTGAATGCTGCAAGATTTCATTCTTCATCAATCTCTACCTTACTATCTGTGATGAAGTGTTTTTTTTTCTTTGAAAAGCTGGTAATGGCCTGCTTTTGTGAAGTTCATATATTGGTGTCAACTGAAGGAGCAAATCAGCCAGATTAGCTCTTGGAAGTGCAATGGATTGTCTTCCTTATCTATGGCTTATGTGTGTCCATCTTCCTTTCCCAGTTCTCACATTCAGAAGTGATATCTATGAAAACCCACCAACTTCTCCTTCTCTTCTTCTGTCTCCTGGCTTTTCTCCCTCCTCCCTTCTAGTTCTCTTCATTAGACCTTCTGTCTTCTTTTCCTTCCTCCTCTTCTCTACATCTTTGTCTTGACGTCTTTTCCTCCCCCTTCTTCCTCTGCCTCTTTCCCCTCTGCTTGTCTTTTCTTCCCTTTGATCTTATCTTTATTTTCATCTCCTTTTCCTTCTCCTCCATCTCTTCCTCTTCATCCTTGTCTTCTTCTTCCTCCTCTTCCTTTTCTGCAGAAATTAAGTGAAAGCATTGGTTTCTGCATTTAATCTTGATCTGTAAACTCAGAATCAGAGTACAAGGAAATGGAAAATGGAACATTCTCTGTTTGTGGTTGTTGTAGTTGTTGTTGTTGCTTTCTTTTCATTTAGCCAGTAGTCATGGATTCCATTTGCAGAGATAATACCAAATTAATGACACTGTAAACCTGATTAAGAATTTAATTTTTTGTTAATATTCTCTCCAATTGCAAAAGTACAAAAAAATTCTCAGTAGCCACTCCTTTGAGCCAGGCTGAATTTCAGTAGATTGATTCCTACAGATTTTCCTTAGTGTTCCCAGATATCTTATCTAGTATACAAATATGTCCTCACATTTTAGTTAGGAAAAGTGATGAACAAAGGAAACAGACTCATTAATTCTTCTACACTTTGATGCTATGCATCTACTATATGCTAGGCTAAAGAATGGATTCAGACACATAAGGGAGTAAATAACTTTGTTTTTGAGGTCTCAGTGGTAAAAGTGGATTAAATGATACAGACTCTTAACATGTGTAGGAGTGATAGCTCATAGGAAGGTAGGACAGAATAGTTTGGACCTGGGCCCAAGACTATTACCAAAGCTAAATCAAAAGTAATTACACTACTAGAAAGATTTTGGTATTCTTAATTTCAGAAAACATCAAATGCGGTCAATATTGGAGTTGAACACATTTCTTTTTCCTATCTGGTGTTTTCCAAATTCAGAGTGTTTCAATTCCAGCCTTATTAGATAGATAAATGTATAATTTATTACTTTAATTTGGATCCAGAAAAAAAATATACTCTTTCGTAAAAACAAATCTCTAGTATCCTCCCATTTTAAATATGATGTGATTGACAATCATTCAACCCACAGTTACAATCCAACATAGAGTATGTTGCCGCAGAGATGCACCAAGAATGAGGGTTTAGAGTATCTAGGTGGAGGAAAAATCATTTGCATCCACCCTGGAAAAATGGAGAAGATGTCATCAGGATTGTGTACTGAGAAAGGCCCTGTTCTTTACTTATCCTAAATAAGTCAAGATAAAATGAAATATTTGATGTTAGCGCATTCCCTATAGCACTGTGATGCTGATGGTGATAATGATGGAGTTGATCACATCGACTTGTGCGGGTGATGAAAATGGTGATGATATTGATGATGACTATGGGATAATGTCAATGATGATGGTGATGGTATTGATGTTGTAAAAGAGCAGAGCGTTAAGAGTGTTGGTGGTGACGGTGTTGCACAGACACCTCATCAATAAATTTGAACCATATTCAAAGTTCTGTAGTCATTCAATATGTTTTTTTTCTTTTGGGGATTGGTGAATACTAATTAGAATAATGATTTGCCCAGTGAAGTGTTCAGTCGGTTCTGAGGCTCTAAAGGAATGAAGTCAATTGGTCAAAGAGGTTGTGGTGCATAAAAGTTCCTAAGTGTTGGGGCTGGGAGTTTGGCCTAGTGGTAGAGTGCTTGCCTAGCCTGCACAAAGACCCAGGTTTGATTCCTTGGTACCACATACATAGAAAAAAGCTGGAAGTGGTACTGAGGTTCAACTGGTACTGCTCTGGCCTTAAGAAAGTCCAAGGACAGTGCTCAGGGCCTGACCTGAAGCCCAGGACTGGCAAAAAACAAAAGTTCCTAAGTGTTGCCACTCCCAAACTTGTGAACAAGAAGCAGTACTGTGAGAGAGAATTCTTTCAACATTTTGAGTATTTTTTCTATGTGAGCAAGTTGGATGGATGTTTCTTACTTTCCTGTTTTCTGTAGTCAACACTAAACAATACATTCTATTTTTTACAATGTCTTATCAATAACAAGATTGCCTTTCTCTACCTTCTTGCAAGTACCTGAGTTTAGCATCTTATTGATAGTTTCTCTCAACAGGAGATTCATCTTAAAAAATAGTACCAGAAGGCTTGAGAAGACATTTCTGGAACCTCAATGTTGGCTTCCCTACAGATTTGCAGTGTGGCCTTGGGTAATTTTCTGGAGCCATCTGAGTTTTGTAAGACCCATCTTGTGCTTTTTTTAATCTCTCCCTCTCTGTCCTCACTGTTCCTATGGGTCTTTCTCAGACTTAATGACAGTGATGTTTCCAGTCACAAAAGACATTATAATGAATTCCCTGACTTCCCAAGATAAATGAGATCAGCTGTGAGAAGAAAGTAACAATATGATCTCACGTGCTAGGTGGGTCCTAGTTGTAGAGATAATACTCTTTCATGCAGAGGGATCAGGAACTTTCAGAGTCTTCTGGATAGGAGCCATATTGAAAGAGGTTGCAGAATTATCTATAGTATTTTGTTTTAAAATAGCCTGCAGCGGGGCTGGGAGTTAGGCCTAGTGGTAGAGTGCCTGCCTAGCATTCACGAAGACCTGAGTTCAACTCCTCAGTCCCACATACATCGAAATAAGCTGGAAGTGGTGCTGTGGCTCAAGTGGAAGACCACTAGCTCAGACCCTGAGTTCAAGCCCCAGGACTGGCAGAAACAAAAAAAAAATACCCCACAGCTCCATCTTATAAATTGGTCCTCTTCCCTTTATCCAGCTTCTGATTCAGTCTATAATGAAATATAGCTGAAAGCAAATCTAAGTAACCTTAAAATAAAAAGATGTCTTTCAGATGAAAAAATTCTCTTTCTACTTCTTTGTGCCAATCTTGGGGCTTGAGCTCAGAGCCTCGGCACTGTCCCTGAACCTTTGTGTTCAACATTGCCACAGTTTCACTGCTGTCACTTTTAGTGGTTAATTGAAGATTAAAGTCTCACAGATTTTCTTGCCTGGGTTTGCTTCAAATCTCAATCCTCAGATTTTAGCCTCCTCAGTAACTGGAATTATAGATGTAAGTCTTAAACCCATTGGAGAATTGGGGACACAAGACAAATCATTGCATACCCCCCATGTTGGAGTGACTGGTGGACATTTGTCTCTGATAACTACTACAATATAACAGATCAGAGACTTTTGAGTAGAAATCAATTCCAGGAGAAAAAGACTATATAGCAGTGGAGGAGTTGCGGAGACTCAGCCTGCATAAGTACAAAAATCAAAAACTCCAAATAACCCAATCTGGAAGTCCCCATACTTTTATTGGATTCCATTTCAGGATCTCTGCCAAGTCCTCATAGTGAATACAGAAGAAAACATTTTTTTTTTCATGCTATTATCAGAAGGAGGTGAAAAGACGCCATATTCAAAGTTTGTCAGAATAGGCTGTTTCTTTTTTTATTTTTTTCCTTAAGAATGGCTGTCTTCAGGAGAAAGTATTTATGGTGTAAACCCTAATTCTGCTCATAGTCCAGAGTCATGGGCTCAGTGAAAACCAGAAATCACACCACAGAGCAAGAAACTCTTCCTCTCCCTAACCTCACCACCATATCACCACATGATTAACCACCTAGACAATGTGGATAGACTGCTCCAGCCAAACACATCAGATTGTACTTCCTGTCATAGTTCTATGGAACAGCCGTCATGATAAATTATATTGGGGTCCATAAACAACTCCATATCAAGTATAAAAGAATAAAAAAACCCACAAAATGTCTGTACCCAGATCCTGAAGGAATTAAATTAGAATTCAACAACAAAACAAGCATTGAAAAACACTTAAACATAAGACTCACCAACACAATTTTGTACAATGCACGGAGCAGCAGCAAAATTTCAAAAGAAATTAGAAGTTCTTCTAGATTAAAATGAATGTGTATAGCACATCACAGTTTACAGAGGACCAGCCTGGCCTGGTGGTTCATGCCTACCTTCAAAGCATTCAAGAGACAAGTGCAGAGGATCTTCACATTGAAATCTTCTTGGACTCCACAAAGAAACCCTGCCTCAAAAATACTATGGATGCAATAGAAATAGTGCTTAAAATGCAATGCATATCATTAAATACTTAGATCAGGAAAAGTGAAAATCTAAAAAGCAATAAGTAAGTTTCTACCTTAAAACATTAGAAAAATAAAATCAAATTAAAGACAGAATAAGCAGAAAACAAGCAATAAAAATTAGAAGAGGAACCAATGCAATTGAAGATTAAAAAAATCAATAGAGAAAAATCAATTGAACTAAAACCTTTCCAGAATAATAAAATTGAAGTCTTTACAAAGCTAAGAAAAAAGAAAATGGGGGTACAAATTACTAATATCACTAAATAGTTCAGCTATGTTAAAAGAAAAAATAGCAGTGTTATGAATAACTCTTTGCCCTCATATATGATAGCCCTAATGGAATAAAAAGTGGTTGAATGCCACAATTCACAAAAAAAATCATCATCCAGATAAGGAAAACAGTATAAATGGTCTTATACCTCTTAAATAATAGAACCAAGAATTAATAGCCTTCTGAAACAGAGAGCATCAGACCCAGATAGTGGTGAATTTGCTGGTGAAGTCTACCAAAGATTAATGTTAGAAATAATATTTATTTCAGAAGATTGACACAGAAGAAACATATCCTTTTCCCTTTCTCTCTCTCCTCTCTCTCTCTCTCTCTCTCTCTCTCTCTCTCTCTCTCTCTCTCTCTCTCTCTCTCTCTCTCTCTCTCTCTCTCTCTCTCTCCCTCTCTCCCTTTTTTCCTGTGGTGGTACTAGAAATTGATCTTTAAATTCTATTGCATGCAAGGCAAATGCTCTCCCATTTGAGTCACATGACCAACTCATTTTGCTTTTAGTTTGTTTTTCAATGAAAGTTTTGGGCTTTTGACTGGTTAACCACCTACCAAGATCTTTTTTTCCTCTGTTTTCTGAATAGCTGTGATTTATACCTGCTCCCTCGTAAGTAGGGAGGGTGTGAAAGGGAAGGAGAGAGGGAGAGGGAGAGGGGGAAAACAAAGAAAGAAAATAGAAAGGGAAGGAAGATAGGAAGGAAGGAAGGAAGGAAGGAAGGAAGGAAGGAAGGAAGGAAGGAAGGAAGGAAGGAAGGAAGGAAGGAAGGGAAAAATCTGGCTGAACATACCAAGCAGACACCTCACCAAAAAACAAAAGCTAACAGATCACCAACATTTCTATGTAGTGATGCTCACCATAAATGCAAAATGATCAAGGTACTTTACAAGAGAGTTTGGCAGTCTATTACATATGTAAGATAATTTTTCCGTGTGATCCTATAGTCATACTCATTTGTATTTCTTAAAAAGAACTAGAAGATATACATATATATATGTATATATATACATATATATACATGGTATATATATACCATGACAGGGCTTTTAAAGTAGCTTTATTCTCTTTTCTTGTATGTGCTTGAACTTAGTCACTTGTATTCTTGTTTGGCTTTTTTACTCACTATTGGCACTCTACTGCTCGAGCCAAATATCTAACATTGACATTTTGCTGGTTAATTGGAAATAAGATCCTCTTGGAGTTGTGATCTGGCCTGTCTTCAAACCTGTCTACAGATCTGTGTCTCCTGACCACCTAGGATTTATAGACATGGGCCATCTGTGTCTGGCTAGATGCATTATTCTTAATTTACCAAACCCAAGAGAGCAACCAGTAAGCCCTTCAGAGAGTGAAGGTGTCTGTGTTATAGCTCCCAAGCATGGAGGAAAGTTAAATTCACATTGTTAAGCAAAAGAAACCAGTTTGAGAAGTTTACTTATTACATTATGACTCTACATTGCATGACATTGTGGTTAAAAAAAATCCAAGATGACAGTAAAAAATAAATCTCAGTAGTTTCCAAAGGTTACAAGGGAGAGAGGGATGATATGCAGTCAGCATAAAGAGGGATTTCAGTATAATGATATTTCATTATCCTATTGTGTCTGGTGATATTCAGAATGTGTTAAAATATTATGCTATACGTTTGTCCCCATAATATACACAAACTATGAGTGAATCCTAATAAGTGATGGATGCAGGTGATAATATTAATATAGGTCCATAGGTGGCAAATGTACCACCTGGAGACAGTGATCTCATTTATGGAGATTGTAATATGAGAGGTATATTTGGAAGGAAAATATATAAGAACTCCATGTACCTACCATATGATTTTTCCACAAACCTAAAAGTGCTCTTAAAGAAAACTGTGTTTATTCATTCAAAAAAGTTTCATGGAGGAATAGAAGATGGAAATGTCCTCACTAAGAAAGGAGTTGCAGATGAAGTAATAATAATGATCGCAATTTTTTTTAAAAAAAAAGCATCCTTAGGGGTTGGATGTTTACTCTGTACCCCATGTCGCCAGAAACTAATCTTTATCACAACCTAGTGAAATCTGGCTAGTGTTTCCTTCAACTTGTAGAGGAAGAATCTCAGTTGCCCAAAGGATAAATCACTCTTGCCAAGAGACCCAAATTGTACCCAGTAGAGTCAAAGAATGTGGCTAGCTGCTCTGACATCTGCTTTATCCACAAACTCATGTTGTAGTGACACTATTTATTTTCCAGATCTTAGCTAGATTATGAGAGTTCCTTAGAGTTCCAAGGAGAAGATGGCTGTTTCTTGATCTCTGCTTTACTGACATGGGAGGTCAGGTCTTTCTTCGCTGAAAGAATCTCCTATGGTTAAATTTGGTGACATGGTTGCCCTTACCTATTGCAAGTTAGTACCACTTCCACTTCTGTAGTGAGCCAGTCAAAATCTTTCTGGATACGTTCCCTGGAAACACAAAATCACCCAAGTAAGAATACTCTTTCCTAATTCTCTGTCACTCCAGGCATCGACATCAATCTTAGGACTAAGCTTAACCTTTCTTCCCATATCAAACACTTGAGCCTTCTGTCACCATGTTTTTGGCAGTCTGACCTTTGCCAGATGCCAACAATCACCCCCAGTCTCTACATGATCAACAGCAAAGCAAAAATATTACTTTATCAACATGATGTGAATTTTGGACCTGTCTTTAGAAAAATGCTGAATAGTATCTACTCAAGATTCAACACAGGATTATATTCAATAAATACTTATCACTCTCATTTTTTCCCATCTTTCCTGAAGTGCCAAAGTCAACCAAAATGAACTCCCTCTTACCCCATGCATGAGAACATGTAATCACTCACACATCTCTACAAATGCCATTCTCAAAAATCAAATAAAAAAAACCTGAGAAAAAAGACAATATTGTCTGTACACATTTAGGAACATCTGAATCAGAAATTAGATTTCTTTGGTTTTTACCAATATGGTATGTACATCTCAAAAACAGCCTGAAATGATTTTAGTTGTTTATGAAAGCTTACATGAGTTATATATGGACTGAGTCCGTCAATTCTTCTGTTTAAGACAAGACTGAGGTGGCACAGACTCACATAACAAGGACTCTGAATTTGACCTGTAGCAGATTTCATTTCATATTCCTGAAACACACATCCATCTTCATTCAAAATAAGAGATGTGTGTATGCATACACACATATGCACGTGCCTGTGTATACACAAACAATATCTATATTCATATGTATACACATATATGTATATATACACATGTTCCCATACACCTACATCCATATGTGCATATACACCCATGGTCATATATGTAATTATGTACAATAGTGGGAAAATTATGCAACTGACATAAGGCCATCTCTAACAGAGGAAGAATGTTTAACATATTAGCTATTCTGCATAGAGTATACATAAACAAATATAGCTCATCTTCACAGGCAAAAAAATGGGTTCCTTGCCTCTAATGGCTTGATAATAACCATTATTGGCAACAACGTAAATGAAAAGAAAATGAAAAGAGGCCTTGTTATGCACTGCCCATGAAGAGTAGCACTCACATAAACTCATGAACTTGGAAAATAAACAGACTGCTTGCTAAACAAAAGCTTGATTTTCATTTCCAGTCCTATGGATGGATAGTTTGTCATTAAAACAGATAGAACTGTTTAAATCATACTAAAGGGAAGACTTGAAGTCAGTAAAGTATGCAGACCTGAGCCATTTTATTTAAAATTGTCATTTTACCCTGGAATTGTCTTAAACCCTGGCTCTCTAGCCACAAGGACCAAGGCTTTCCCATGGCATTTACCAGCAGACATCTCCTCTTTGAGGACAGCCCTTAGGCAAAGATGGAGGACTCCCTGCCTTCACTATGTGATAAAATGGCTCTTAAAGACCTGTATATTTTTCTTCTTGGTTTGCTATGTGGCCTCATTTATCTTTAGAAGAGTGTCTGTGAATCATAGAATGAAACTCAAAGGTCATTTGGTCCAGCTGCTTGCCTTAACCTCTTTACATCAATTTAGCTCCACCAGTCCCTTTTTATATCAATCCATAAAAAAGGTACAGACATTATTTCTGACCATGCTAACTCATTAATAGACTTGGCATACATGTTATGCATAATAATAGCTGCCCTTAATAGCTGTTCAATAGACAGCCATTTCAATTTATCCCTCATACTTGCCATTTATATAGGTGTGTATGTGTATATATGTGGATATATATATATTCATTATTTTTAAGTAGCTATACAAAGGGGTTACCACTCAACATATCAGTTTATGAGCACAATGCATCTTGATCAATATCTTCCTTTCCATCATTCTACCCATCCTTATCAACCCCACCCATCCCCTCAATTTTCTTATTTTCATAGGATACATTGAAGATACAAGAGAAACTTTAGTGATTTAGAAATTAGAAAAAGCAGAAAAAATGATGCTTCTGTGTTCTTGGGTACACACTGAGCCTCTGTGAACCTTTCTTCATTCCTTGACAAAACAGAGATGAGAATTCTCAACACATTTATTGCCTGTTGTGGAAATTAAATGAGGAAATCCCTGGGAACAGAGGAGGGCATAGTAAATTCCCAGTGAACATCAGCCACTATTGTCAACATGGCAGTTATTACCATTTGCATCTCAATAGATGACAATTATTTCTGTTACTGAAACTACAGACATTTCTGGGGTGAAAAAAAAATGAATGACACTCTGATATCATGTCTGCCTTGCAGTGATGTGTCCTGAGGAAAATTCCTCTGAATGGGAATTGACTAAAGAGCTTTAGTAGAAAACAGAGAGGAGAGATAAAGAGGGGAAGAGGAAGAAGAAGAAGACAAGCAGGGGAGGGGGAAGGAGGAGAACAAAAATCTCAGAGCTTGGACGTGGTGTGTGAGAAGAGAAATCTGATTAGCATTTATTGTCTAGAAAACCAGGAAATGATATCTAAGGATTTCTCCTTCATTCAATCGTTGAACTCTACTGGGGTTTAGGGTAAAACTATAAACAAAGTTTAGTGTGTAATTGGTGTTAGAAGATTAAGATCTAATTAGAGAGAGAGTGATAGAGAGAGAGACACAGACAGACAGAGAGAGGGAGAGCGAGAGAGAGGGAGGGAAGGCCTTTGCAATCCAAATATGAGGTAGGTACTCCAATGAGGTTGAAGCTCAGAGAATGTCGCATTTGCCCGTATCAAGGCAATACAGGGTAATGCCCAGAGGAAATAGGAACTCCTGAAGAGGAGTTCGGAAGAGTTGATGATTTCAGGGACATCCAGGCAGCATCTTGCCTCAACTTCCTGAGCTGATTTCAGTGATATCCAGGAAGCCATCTTGCTTCAACTTCCTGAGCTTTGGCCTTTTTTTTTTTTTCTTTTTCTGTATCTGTAGAATGTCAAGTTGCAGAACATGAAATT
This sequence comes from Megascapheus bottae, assembly GCF_031878675.1. Classification (NCBI taxonomy): domain Eukaryota; kingdom Metazoa; phylum Chordata; class Mammalia; order Rodentia; family Geomyidae; genus Megascapheus; species Megascapheus bottae. The sequence goes on along the minus strand of NC_143532.1, from coordinate 14,179,846 downwards.
TACCAATGGCACAAATATTATGGAGCTGATTTGGAGGTCCATGATGAACAGATCTATGAATTAATTAAAAGCCAGAGTAAAGCTTATCACCCTAGATTCCACTTTGTACCTGGATCCTTCACTCTGAGCCACCCTTTCCAACAGTTACATTGCAGCCATCATAGAACGCATGAGGAGAGCAAATGGGAGATCTAACAAACTGCCAGGCACAAATGACATTTTTTCCCCAGTCCTGGGGCTTAAGTCAGGGTCTGAGCACTGTCCTTGGGCTTTCTTAAGGCTTGAGCTCTACCACTTGAGCCACAATACCACTTCCGTCTTTTTCTGTGCATGTGGTATGGAGGAATCAAACCTAGAGCTTCAAGTGTGCGAGGCCAACACTCTACCACTAGGCCATACTCTTCGCCCCACAAGCGACTAATGATGCATCTGGCTACTCCTGAGATAGCAGACTGTCAGACCTCCAGTGCCACCCCTGAACACATCTAAGGCTAGAGATTGCTTTATGAGTATTCTCACCTCTTGTCCATAATGCTTTGACTGTGTAAACTGTGTACTCTGAAGATGGGCAAATGTGCTACTTTCCATGTTCACCACTGCCATGTAAAATACATCCTTTCTATGCCATTGGCCATGTTTATTTATTTGGTTTATAAGGGGTAACATATAGAAACCAAAAATTGCGTGTTTGGGCCCTCAAATTCTGTTTGTGCGGATATACAATATGTATAAAACTAGATTATTATTGTAATTAATCTAGAGATAGTGAAAGGGAAGACATGAGAAGATGTGGATCAGTTATATGCAAATACTAAGTTTTATATAAGGAACTTGAACATCAAGTTTTTGTCTTTTCCTTTGAGGTATTGGGGGTCAAATCCAGGATGTTGTACTTGCTAGAAATAAACACTTTGCTACTGAGCTATATCCCATCCGGACAGCCTGATCCATGAGTTTTAATATTCAAAATTGATATTGAAACCAAAGTCCCTAGATGTCAAAGGTTAACTATACTTACAAAATATGAAGAGTGTTTCCATCACGTCTATTATTCATCAGATATTTCAGGCTATGCCTAGAGGCTTGAGCTAGTTTCTTTTTATAATCATTGGTCTCTAAGATCCCATTCTTATGATCTACAATTTGATGATCCAGGCTTCCCTCTGGCAGGTCAGATTGCGTCTCTCTCTCTCTCTCTCTCTCTCTCTCTCTCTCTCTCTCTCTCTCTCTCTCTCTCTCTCTCTCTCTCTCTCTCTCTTTGTTTCACACATCCTATCCTCCATCCCCCCTCTTTCTTGCAACCCAGTCTCTCCTTAACAGGCTTGAAACCCTGTTGAGCACAAGAGGGCATTTTTAATACCAGGCACACACCCATAGGGGACCACTTCCCATACCTCAGCTTCTCCCTTCATAATTGAAGTGGAGGCTTTGAAATGTTCCTTGCAGTTCTCTCTGAAGTTCTCAGCTGACCAGTTTCTCCTGCAGCCTCCCAAACCTTTAATTTGTCAGTAAAATAGTTCAGTTTTCTTATGACTACTTGGTTTTTTTTTCCCCCCATTCTCCTGTGGCTGCTGAAATGGGGCCCAGTGAGAAATGCCTATTTTTATGAGAACTCCCTTGTACAAAGCTTGGGCTATCTGGGAGCTGCTTCAAAGGGTAATGTATAAGTGATTTCCTTCAAGGGCACCTCAGTACCTAGGGAATTTGAGCTTCAGTTTTTATTTCATTGAGGGCTAAGGATATATGCCACTTCCTTCTAAATAGCTACAGTAGGAAACTCATTGCTAAGAAATGTAATTTTCTCTAAGCCATTATCATATACTAACTCTATTCTTGAATGGTTACATAACTTGGGGAAGGTACCTGAATATTTTCCTCAGTTTTATCATTTGAATAATGAGGATTAAAATGTGACTTAATTATGGTGATGTCAGAGTGAAAAAAATCTGAGGCTCGTGGTGAAGGTACACATATGATTTGGGGTATAATAATTTTTAGCATGGAAGGAGATTTAAGCTTTATATTCTAGGCCATATATAGGTTTGCATGAAAAAAACTGTATTTGAAACAGCCAGAGTGTTCCTGGTACAAGGGCTGACATTTCCCCTTCATTTGAGGGGAAATACAATATAATAGGAATTGCTAACAATTTGGGTGGGATTTTGGTACTCACTTTGCTTCCTCTATTTTGAATTTTGAACCTAAAAATCTACATACACACATTGAAATAACAACTCCAGGGAAAATCTGGTACAAATTATATCCTTAGCTCAGGCTAATGCCTACTATATAACTCATAGAATAGAAGTTAGGAAGTAGTGCTGGAATAATGTCTATCTTCCTAGTTATTTCTCTTGGATCTGTAACATCTGAGCTGCCATTGTGATGCTGGGTCACTGATCATGAATCAGATGTGTGGAGTTGGTAATTGGTCTGTCCCACTCCTTATACAAGTAGACTAATGGGTATGTATGTTCATTTCTTTTCAACATAGTGTGACCTTTTCTATTAGAGAATCTTAGTCCATTGGATGTCTAGCAACTCCATTGTTTGATGTTAAAAGGGAACATAATACTGTGATTGGCAGGAAGAAGCAGGAGCACCCAGGGCTATAGGTATTGCTGTGTTTGTTGATTTTTCCCCAGCATTTATATGCAAAACTCAAGGTGAAAGGTCTATGTGTAAGGCTCTGTTCTGGACAAAGAAGAAGAGATATACAGATCAATGCGGCACGTATGAATACAACCTTCTCCATTATATAATCAAGGGTTCTAGAAGGACTGTCTTTTTATCCACTTAATCTCAGACATCCCACATGATACTAAGAATCAGAAACCTACAAGACTAGTAACCTTAGGAATCAATTGGCTCCCATTAGCCTGATTGTCTTCATACTTCATTGACCTTGCAACTCTTCAATCCAGCCAAGATTTCCAAAGCGCCTACTCTATACAGAACTATTGTAAGTATAGTGGGAAAGTCCTAAACCCTCAACAGGATAGAGGGAAAGTTCATGTATAGAATTCTTGAAATGGGGGATTTATCTTGTCCTTTGCAAGCATCATTGTTTTTCTTGTTGTTGTTGTTGTTTTTTAAGAAAAGTCTTTTTACATCTCTAAACCTCAGTTTCCTCATCTGCCAAATAGGATGGAGTCAACCTTTGTCTTGAGGCTATTGCTATGATTTCACCCAAGCAACCGAAACAGAGAAGGTGTCCAATATATGCTAGTTTTCTTTTTCCACCACTCACAGGCGACATCAGACACTGGGTATCATTCTTAGAGAAAGTGAAAATGGGAAATGTGGGACTAATAAATCCCAACATCTGCTTGCTGGACCTTTTATCTCTACTCAGAGACAGGGTGTTTATCGAGACAAGGTAGATTTGCAGCGATGCATTATTAATAGTTTGTGATACATTCCGGGTGATGGATCTCTACCCCCCAGACACACAGAGACAGCTGCATTTTCTCCTAGGAAAAACAATTGCAGCAAGCCAGAGCAGAGAGAGCTCCAAGGGGATGAAGAATAAAAATCTTTAGATGCCAGTGATAGTCCCCTTTGTTTTAGTTTGGATTACTAGAAGGTTCTTTCCCAATCATTTTCCTGCCTCACCAGCTTAATAATAAATACCTTGCCTTGGATTCCTAACATTTCTGCTTATAAGTTACTGCTGGCAGAGATAGAGCATTGATGAGATCTACAGACTATCTCCTTCCTTTGGTTTGCTTTTTGACAGTTTAGAGACTCAACATGTATCACTATTCCATATCTATGCTGTGTAACATGATAACAATCCTTCTCCTGACTAAGACTGGTTGTCTCTGTGATAATCTGTGTGTGTGTGTGTGTGTGTGTGTGTGTGTGTTTGTATTGCAGAATCAAACCATTTCAAGCCAGGCACCGGTGACTCATGCCTGTAATCATAGCTACTCAGGTGGGTGAGATCTGAAGATTGAGGTTTGAAGCTAGCCCAGGCAGAAAAGTCTGTGAGATTCTTATTTTTAATGAACTACCCAGTTGAGTCTGGAAGTGGTGTTGTGGCTGAAGTGTTGGGCGCTCACCTTGAACATAAAGAGGCCGAGGAACAGCACCCATACCCTGTGTTCAAGCCCCAGGACTGGTTTAAAAAACACCAATTGGTGTTTTAAAACAATAACCAAAAGCTTACAGAGTGAACCAAGAAATGGAAGTAAACAGAGAAATTGGAGTGTTTGTCAGTCTTCCACTTCCTATTTTATGGATGGAGAAAGGTGAAAGGTCATTCTCAAGTTCACATTAGAAATTAACGGCTTGTTGGGCTGGCATTTTGGCCTAGTGGTATAGTGCTTGCCTAGCATGCATGAAGACCTGGGTTCGATTCCTTGGTACCACATACATAGCACCAGAAGTGGTGCTGTGACTCAAGTTGTACAACCTTGGCCTTGAGAAAGCTCAAGGACAGTGCTTAGGCCCTGAATTCAAGCCCCAGGTCTGGCAAGAAAATAAAAAAAAAAAAAAAAAAAAAACAGAAAGAAAATAAATAAATAAATAAATAAATAAAGTAATTAATTATTTTAAGGCTCATCTAAAAAGAACTGTTTGGGGCTCATACTGGGCACTCATATTTATTAGAGATAGACAAAGACCTGACTTGATGAGTGTGGGATATGTGATATATACCTTTGGCGGTGTATACAAGGGCACCATACTCTCCCATCTTCCACTCCTTCATTTTCACTTGTCCTCAGAATCCAGCAACACCAATGATGAGTCTGACATCTTTCATTCATTCACATTAGATGCAGTGAATTCCAGCATAGCTAGTTGTAATTTACTAGAATCACAGAGATACATCTTAACCCTTATTAGCTTTGACTTCTTCACAGGTAAAAAAAATCTCATGAGAATAGTTTTCCCATGTTTAGAGTTAATCAGTATTACTTTTATTTTAATTGTATTTTATTGTCAGGATAATGTGTAGAGGGGTTACAGTTACATTTTTCAGGTAAGGGATACATTACTTCTCAAAACTTGACATCCCTTATGTTTTTGTCCCCTTTCCCTCCCCTCACCCCTTCCCAATTATCTTGTTTTCCCCCCTCCCTTATCTATATCAAATAAACAAATAAATGTATATACAATATACCAAGTACCAAAGTCAGATAACCATCAGGGGAAGATAAGAGAAAAGAAATAACTTCACATAGCACATATAAGAAGAACAGTCACAAAGATAAACCTCTTGTTTCCATATCCTAGACTTCATTTTGTTTAGTCTCATTCTGTATGACCATATTTACATAGCTTTTGAGTTATTGCGATTCTCTGCTAGGAGAATCCTAGTTGTGTACTAATTATTACAAACCAGGGAAATAAGGAATTTGGCCTAGTGATAGAGGGCTTGCTTAGAAGCATGAAGACTGGGGTTCAACTCCTCGGTACCACATACATAGAAAGAAAAAGCTAGAAATGGTGCTGTGTCTTAAGTGGTAGAGCAATAGCCTTAAGAAAGTCCAAGGACACGCTCAAACCCTGAGTCAAGTCCTCTGGGACTGGCAAAAATAAATAAATAAAAATGAAAGAGTTAATATTTCTATGACTCATTTGACCACTCATTATGGGTAACCTGCTACTACATACTTAGTTATAGGTAGGTATTGTTAGAGAATGGAACAAAACATAAACCCTGCACTCCCATACTGTATATGCACTAATTAGGGTTTATAATTCTGTTTTCTTTCTTTTTAATCTTGTGTTAAACTAAGATTCTGTTGTGTGCCAAAAAAAAAGATGATCATATCTTTTAAGACTCCTTATAGAGTTTAATGTTACCTAGGGCCCATACTTGGCTTTGTGGGAGGTATTCATGGAAGTGAGTAAAGAACCACTCAGTTGTGCTTTTGTAACTACTAATATGAAGGTATTGAGAGTACTGTCTCCATTTATTTTTTTCTCTATTTTCTCTATCCTCTCTCCCCTTCTATCCTCAAACATTCAGCACATGCCCTTTATCTCAGCATCCTAAGAGCACATGAGATGAAATGGCTCCTATACTTAGAAAGCTCATGGTCTATAGGGGACATATTGGCCTTAGAGATGGTTGGGGAAGCAAAAATATTGAGAATTTTGATTTTATCTGAAACATGGAATATTCAATAGCATAATAGCAAGAGTGTCATTCTTGGTGTTAGTAACATCTGACAGAGGAGCTTAGAAATTATTTCACTGTGGCGAGGTTGTGAAGGTTGGGGATATTTCTTTCCTATAAAAGCTCTTAACTTTACGAGTAAAATTTAGTGGCCCATCATCACTACTACACTGTTGGTGGGAGTGCAAACTCGTTCTACCACTATGGAAAGCAGTGTGGCAGTGCCTCAAAAGGCTAAACATAGAACTCCCCTATGACCCAGCAATTCCACTACTTGGCATTTACCCAACCATCCAGAAACAAGGGCATACTAAATCCACTAGCACAACAATGTTCATTGCAGCACTATTCACCATAGCAAAGATATGGAACCAACCTAGATGTCTCTCAGTTGATGAATGGATCAACAAGTTGTGGTATTTGTACACAATGGAATTCTATGCTGCTGTCAGAAAGAATGACATTGCCCCATTTGTTAGGAAATGGAAAGACTTAGAAAAAATCATATTAAGTGAAGTAAGCCAGACTCAAAGGAACTTAGGCTCAATGGTTTCCCTCATTCGTCATAATTAGTAGAAACCTTGGGCTCTACTAGCAGAGATCTGCAATAGAGCAAAATCTTGATACATAAGTCCATATAGTATGAAGCTAATTGAAAGGATCTCTAGATAGAAACATAAGCCATATAACGAATGATTGTTGTCCTTAATGTACTATGTTATCTCTCATCTCCTTTGCTGTCCCTTGGTTATCTCATATTGTTACAGTATCTGACTTTGTTATCTGATATATTGAATTTATTTGTATTTGGTTATTTGAAATTTGATAGGGAAGGGGGGAAAACCAAGATGGGTGGGGGGTGTGGGGGGGAGGGTAATGGGTACCAAGACATGTGAAAGGGTATCAATGTATGTGAATTAATGCACCTTCTATCTGACAAATATCATGTAACCCTTTTACTAATTACAATAAAAAAAAATCTAAAAAGAAAAAAAAAGAAAAAAAATTAGTGGCCCATCCCCTTTTGAAATTTCTTCCATAAAGTATTTCCTGCACATGCACATGTGTAGATGAATGGATATTGGTGGGACAGTTGTAGATCCATGCTTCCCCTAGACCTTGCTTCTACAAAGACTCTGATTCTCCTTAATCTGCCAATCAGAACATTGTATTCTCTTGCTGAATAATATATTCTATGATTTTAGTTGTGGTTAGATTCTTGCTTCCACCAAAATTCATGTTGAAATTCAATAGTCATTTTGACAGTATTAAGAGATAAGTAGGGTGGATGTGGCTTAGTGGTAGAATTTTTGCCTAGAATGCATGAAGCCCTGAGTTCAATTACTCAGTACCACATAAACAGAAAAAGCCAGAAGTGGTACTGTGGCTCAAGTGGTAGAGTGCTAACCTTGAGCACAGAGAGGCCCAGGAACAGTGCCCAGGCTGAGTTCAAGTCCCATGACTGACAAAAAAGAAAGAAAGGAAAAGAAGGACGTGGCTTGCTCTCTCTGTTCCTCACCTTCTACCACACATGATAACATGGGGAGAAGACACTCAGCAGATGCTTCCACCTAAGTTTTGAACATCTCAGTCTCAGGTACCAAGAACCAATACAATTCTGCCCTCCTGTTCTCAAGGTAGCATGCTCTGTAACAGCACTGCACAACAGACAAAGGCTACTTGGTGAATGTTCTCTGGGGAAAAGGGTCTTTCCTGGGAAATTAGACTGGGAAGTTCATAGAGATTGTTAAAATGTTTTCAGTAGGTTTGATGATGCTGCTCTATCTGAAAAGAGAAGATGTTCTACCATCTTTATTTGAGGGATTTGGGTCATGCCACGTTGACCATTAGAGCTCATGCTATCCTCTCGTGTGTAGGCTTCAGAATCTCCACAGTATCAAGATACTCTCAATCTACCTCCTTTCTCTGAGGTCAAACAGGGAAGCAGACATCAGTCTCTTCCATTTGAAGCCACCACTTTGCGCTTTCTTAGGTTTTCATGGCCAAATCTCCTGCCACTTGCTCACCCCTACCTCCTAGTCCTCCTTAAACAAATCAGTTCCTTCTTTATTTAGTTTTGTAATTGGAAGTCAGAGGGAAGAAAATGACATTAACTACTATTAATTTGACTTCATTTTCTCTTTTAAAAATTACACTATTTGAGCGCTCCATAGACTCTACTATACTTCAGTTAGTTCATTTGTAACCACTTGCACAGCATTCCATGTGTTTACATAGAGATTTATAGGCATAGTCTAGCTACCACAAATGAGAGAAGTCTTGTGATCTTTTGTCCTCTGGATTTGACTTACTAATGTAAGCAATGTAATTTTTTCCAAATATCTCCATTTCCTTATGAATGATATAATTTTATTCTTTCTGATGGATGAGCAAAGTTCCATTGTGTCTATACTATATACTACATTTTCCTGATCCATTCGTCCATTAAGGGGCATCTAGGATGATTCCATATATTGGCTTTGGTGACTAGTACTGCAGTGAACATGGTTGCGCTGGTGGCTTTACCATAGTCTTGTTTGTGATCTATAAATTCCCAGGAGTGGCATTGCTGGATCATAGAATACTTCTATGTTTAGTTTTTGGAGGAACCTCCATACTACATCTTCATTGTTTTCAAATATGACTTTAGCAATACATTGTCAATTCTTTTGTTGAGTCATTTTATTAAGTACTTTCTCAAGTACTTATTTTATTCCAAAATAATAGAAGAAATAAAACCTGAAGTATTAAAATATCAAATAACTTGCTCAATATACACAGACTGTATTTAGTCCAGTTTCTTAGACTCATTGCAAATGTGCATTGGGAAATGCAAATAAAAAAGCAAAGAATAACAAAGGCTGAGAATTGTGAAAGTTATAGACTTCTTAAAAGATTTTCTAAAAAAATGAACTTAAAAAAATTGTTCAATTTGGTATAAAGCTCTTCCATTTTTCTTCTTATTGTCTTTGTGTCCTTACGATCCATGGAAGGAAGGTCATATTATGTCATTCTTTGGGAAAAAGAAAAAAAACTGAAGTTGCTATAATTATTCTAAAATGAATTGATATAGTTAACTTCTGAAAATAGTTCAATTTTGAAAATGAATCATGATTGAAGCAGTCATCAACAGCAAGCCAATTTGCCAGGCATTAAGTGATTTCCTAGATGTAGAATTCTCCAAATGATCTCCCTTTATTCCATCAGTTATTCCTGACAGCATTTAAGAGTCATGAGCACACCAAACATTTCCTGAAGTATTCATAATGGTAATAGCCACAGTTTGTCATTTATCACGCTGCCTCATGTTCCCAGGACCCTGTTAAATTCTTTATGCATATCTTCTTCTTTGGCTATTGTGGCAACTCCATCAGATTGAGATAATCTTGACCCAATGAGGATCATAAAGTCTGAGCAAAGTTAAGTAATGTTCTTAAGGCAAAGCTGTCATAAGAACAAAAGTGTCCAGGCTTTTATACTGTAAGACTATATTTACAAGGAGGTCATATCAATCGAATAACCCAGACATTTTCCCATCTTATGACTGCATATTTTTGGGTGAAGCACAAAGTGTCACAGCATCCAAAAGATAGACTATGTTTAATGACCTAACAAGTATATTTCAGACAGTATCTCCTCACAGAGAAGCAGAGTTTTGTCTTAAGGATCTAGTGAAGGAAACACAAACAGCCACACTTGGAACAATGCTCCAACATCATGCAAAAACAAACAAGCAAACAAATAAAACAACACCTCTGGAAAAAAATGAGAATGAAATCAACACACATAGGGCCATCCAACACTATGTAAGCAAGCTGGGCAGTATCTGTGGGTCAGTTTCAGCAAGCATCAATTGTAAAATACCTACATTACACAGAGAGAAATCAGATAGCATTTGGAAAATTGTCTCGTTGTGCTAAAAGAGCAACAGAATTAGAAGTTCTAAAAACAGTTTTCAGTATGACAAGGGCATAATACTTCTCTTTGCACCTCCCCCCCTATATTTTTTTCCTGTAAAAATAACTGTGTGATTCAAGGAAGCTCTGGGAACATGTAGAATTTTAAGAAGTTGTTTGTTTTATCTATGTTTAATGAAAACCAAACTGTATTCCACCTCACACATATTTAAAATCCAAAGTGAATTTTAAAAATGTGTGCATAGGAAAAATAGAATGTCCGTTTTATCAGGTGGCTGACTGAGGTTTAGTGAGCCTGGGTAATATATTCAAGAGTACCTTTTTCAGAAACCATGCTGATATGGTGCCAGCGTCCATTGGCACAACTTGAACAGAATAAACTTTTCTCTATAGTTTGCTGAATACAGGTCTCCAGTTGTGATCCTGTATGAAAAGTCACCATCTACCAGTTGGTGTAATCTAGTTATCAACCATATCCTCCATTCAATTGAAAGGAAATGGACTGAGCCTGTACTTAAAAATCAAATCCATTTTTCAGCATGTACCAAGCAGACATTGGATTAGATGAAAGCTTTATCTAGGTTGAAGGTTTCTTTATAAAGACCTGCAAAACTGGAGCCATTTCAGGTGAGTCAGTAAGTCCACCCAAGTCAATTGACCTGAGCGTTGCTTCTGTTTTCTGCCACTTTTCTATACTGACTCCTGGCCCACCTTCTATTCTGAAGATTCTGATTAACCTTCGAACATGTGTGGCTCCAGTAGCTTCCTGATCTCCCTGTCTGGGAAGTCTTTACACACAGTGAAGGACATCTTTATCTCTATGTTCAAACCAGAAGGAGGAGACTTCTGGTGTTTCTCAACTCCATATACGTGTCATAGACCAACATATCAGCCTTCCCATAATAGGCAAGTAAAGGATTTTAGTGAACAATGTTTCCCCTAAGTTCCAAGTGAAAATCTGAGATTCGGAGCTTGCTCTTCTAACTCCTACATCAGTCTTCTGCTCTTTATAACATTATTCTCCCTCCTGTTACTCTTTTCCTTTTACTATTCAGGAACATTTTGATGACATGCCAGAACAGAATGGCTGTCCCCCTGGAAGCTGACCATAAACCCTGAAGAGTACATGGAGCCCTCTGGGAGGAATCTCTGCTTGGAGCTTGGTGCAGAATTTAATTGCAAAGCTGGATCCGTGTACACAGGTGATGAGTGGTGGGGAGTTCACTGGTCAGATGCCAGCTGGCTCCAGAGTCCATTTCTCTTCCCATTTCTGGAGCAAGCCATGTGATCTGGCCATGCTTGGCAGCTTTGGTGCCCAGTTCCACAGGCATTTCCAGTCTTTTCTCATTGCAGAATGAGCATTTACACTCTCACAGATCACCCTTTTGATATTTCCAACCATGTAGCTCCAGCTCCAAAAACAAATCAGGAGTGACATTCTGGTATGGTCTTTTTTTCAGCTGTAGTTCATAATTTGGTGTAAAGCTTGTCATTGTCTATGAAACATATTCCTGAGCAAGAAGCCCATTGGACAGCCAAATGAAATTGACTAAGAGCAGTTCCAGTGAACAATTTGCAAAGATCACTCAGTCTTGCCAAACATTTTTTCTTTCAAAACTACCGTCAGTAACTGGATAGCATTTCCAGCCAGAAAGAAATGTGGGTTACCTTCTTTTTCCCTCTCTACACTTTTCTGAAATCAATGTTTCTGTGAAAGCCACATAGGTCTCAAGGCAAGGGAAATGTCATTCCAACAAAATATTTGTATTCGTTTTTTAGGAAACATTATTAAATGGTTTTCTTTCATAGAGAGAGGATAGACCATATTTTAGAGACACAAGTATTATTTGTGCATGTACTGTATATTTTCCTGTGTGAATGATAAACAGGAAATTATTAGAATGACAATTCCTGAGAGAAATGACAGATATTCTGTCTTCCAGAGCCAAAAAGAGTGCCCAAAGGGTATTTAGGAGAGGAAAGAATTATGAAATGAAGTATAACTTAAAAAATCTGGCATGGACAGCAAAACTGCTGGATTCTAGTCCAAATCAAACTTATAGCTGTTAGCACAAATTCTTTATTTAAATAAGCATATGTACTTGCATATGTATGTATATGCATGCATATATATGAATATATACAGTTACATGTGTACATATATACATATATTTATATATGGGTGTACATATTTGCCCATGTGCATACATATGCATATGTACATATGTACATTTGTATTATACATATATATCCAAAATGAATATGTACCTATAAACACCTATATGATCATCAATAATAAAAAATAAATATGATCATAAAAGGAAGTTAAGGAGCAATGGACAAAATTGCACCTTCATAGATCTTACATCCACTTTTAGATATGTCACTAAGCTTCTATAAATTGTGAAGTTTTCTCCTGTAAAACTGGATGAAATATTAAAGAACAAGACCACATTCAAACAAGTATGTTTTGTGACCGTGTGCCAGATTTCTCACAAAGCTTAAGACAATACGACATCAACCTGAAAAAAAAAAAAAGCTGAACTTGACAAACCTCATAGCTCCTTAATCACTCTTTTGCATCATATATTGGTAGCTCTTTTGAAGCAAAGGTATCATTATGAACAGAACATCCTGTTGTCTCCTCACATGAGGCTAAAATTCTCCTGACTGGGATTATACCGCTGAAGTGTGAACACTTGAACAGGAGGACTGGTCTCTTCTCAGAGCCCTGGTGTGCAAAAGACAGACAAATGTTAAACGGAGTTGTTCATGGTTGACATGATAATTTTGACCATCAATTGTGTGTTTTACCCATGATTCACAGGGTCATATAACTAGACGAAGTATGAAATATTCAGGAGAAACCAGGTGACTCATGCCTGTAATCCTAGCTACTCAGGAGACTGAGATCTGAGGATCACGGTTCAAAGCCAGCCCAGGCACTAAAGTCCAAGAGAATCTTATCTCGAATTAACCACTGGAAAACCAAAAGTGCTGTAGCTCAAGAGGTAGGGTGGTAGCCTTGAGCTGAAGAGCTCAGGGACAGCACCCTGGCCCAGAGTTCAAGTCCCATGACCTACACACACACACACACACACACACACACACACACACACACACACACGCGCACGCACATACACACACACAAACCCAGAAGAATAGCCTTGACAAATCTATACCTTATCCTCAATATTGAAATTACAATGATACTAACATCGCTGTTTGTTTAATCCATTCATTTAATACTCCAGTCACTCCTTGAACAGTATTTAAGGAGATGCTGATAGGGTTGGGCCCTTCCCTAAGCACTTAGGAAGATCAACAAGACAGACACCCTGCTGCTTCCAGGATAGCCTGGGTAGGGAGAGATATTTAGCACACAAACACATCTAATGACATAATTAAAACTTGTTATATGTGCTATATATATTACATGTGGATTCTAAGGAGAGTAACAGGAAAGGAAATAAATTAGTCTGCAGGGTCAGTGTGTCTCTTTGACATGCCCATATTCAATGGAAATCCGAAGACTGAAAAGATATGCAGCAGTTAAAGAGCAGAGGAAAGGGCTTACCATGGAGAAGATCTGTAACAGAAATACAGGGCAGGAAAGAGTAGAGCTCATGGGAAGGCCAAGAATTCTACCACTTAGCAGAGTTTCTTTAGCAGTTAAAAGAGGTCAGAAGAGGTGTAGACCCAATAGGGTCCCTGGTAATGGTTTTAAATATCTGAAAAAATTTTAGCAGAAAACTGCTATTTTCCTATTGATATGTTTATTTATTTTTTACAAAATCACTCAGGTTGTTTTGTGGAGAATGCTTATTCGATATTGCTTTTATTTCTTATTTTTAGCACCATTTTATAAGCAATGTAAGAATAAAAACACTCATTAAAGAAAAAAATAGGAAACAAAAGCAAGCAAGAATCAAATGTTGCCTCTCTGAGATTAATTTGTGCTTCATAGAAACTTTTTCAAGTTCTAGAAAGCTAATTCCATTTTCCACAAGGCCAAAACTCTGTTTTGGTCTAAAAAAAAAAAGGTATATATATATACTTGTGGGGCTTAACTCTGGTCCTAGGTGCTGTCCCTGAGCTCTTCAGCTCAAGGCTACCACCCTACCCCTCGAGCGACAGTACTACTTCCAGTTAGTTGGAGATAAAGGTCTCGTGGTCTTTAATGCCTGGGCTGGTTTTTGAACCACAATCCTCAGATGTCAGCCTCCTGAGTATCTAGTATTACGGGTGTGAGCCACCATACCTGGGTAAGGTTCATATTTTTTGAGCACTTATTCTTCATTTAATGTTTCCTTAAGGAATCTATACACATTGATTTTCTTAAAAAATTCTTCTAAAGTGAAATTTTTGCAGAAACTTTATATAAGAAATTTCATAGTTATACTGATTTGAAAACTGTAGCCATAACAAGCTGACTGAAACCTTCCCCCCCCAAATACACACACACACACACACACACACACACACACACACACACACACACACACACACACACAACTGATCCACTTTGCTTTCCCATTGACCTTCTCTTAACTACAACCTAGGCCTCTGCCCCAAACAGTTAAACTTCTGACTTTCCTCTGTCTCCTATATTAGTTCAAATATGGGTGTAAAGAATTTAACTTACATCAGCCTATGCTATTTTAAAAGAGTTTCTCTCTTCCATTTAGAAACAGTACTTCAGTATAGGAGCAGAGGATTCAGGGTGCCTAGAGGACCTTATCAGGAGTGAAAAATAAATTATCAGATGACATTGTGTGTTGCTCCCTTGTCTCTGGTCAATGTTTGGTTGGGATCCTCACTAGTGATGTCGAGACTGGAGGTTAATGGTAACCTTTCAAAATTTGCTGAAAGTCTTGTCCCGCCCTTTGTTTTCCAGTTGGGGCAGATCCAAGCAGTGAACCCACAAATTCAAGAATACAAGTATCTGCTAAGACACTCAGTGGCTAGTTGTGAGATCAAGACATAAGTGGAGAATACAACAGCATTGTCTAAGCTGCAGGACAAACATTCTTTCCAAATCAAGACCAAGTGTCAATTCATAGTTTTGTATTTTATGATAATTAATAATATAGACTGCCATCAGTTAATTACAAAGGAACATAAATATTCCTAAAGCAAGAAGAAAGAAAGCAAGAAAGAAAGAAAAAGGAAGGAAGGAAGGAAGGAAGAAAGGAAGGAAGGAAGGAAGGAAAGAAGGAAGGAAGGAAAGGAGGACAGGAGAAAGGAAGGAAGGAAGAAAAAGGGAGGGAGGGAGAAAGGAAGAAAGTCTGAGAATAATAAGAAAGGAAAGGAAGGAAGAATGGGGGTGGAGACAAAGGGAAGAAGAAAGGGAGAGAGAAGAGGAGGGAGAGCTACTAGAGGTCTTAGCTGATTGTTTTCATCACATGTTCCTTCTTAGAATAAGCAGAAAATGGAAATTTATGACATAACATATTTTGAAGGCAATGATCCTTAGACTCTCTCAGTCAGGAATTGGAGACATCCTGGCTTCTACTGAGCAGTGATAGGAATCAAAATGGTGTGGTGGCTGTTGGAGAGAAAGCATGGAAAAGAGCCAAGGAGATATTTTGCTTACTGAGAGAATTTTGCTGAAGTCATATTTAAAAGGGCAGAGGTAGAAAGCAGTGACTTTTTTTTAACACAAGGACAAAACCATTGGTAAATTCACTCGTAAGAGATTAGGCGTATTTCAGTGCCAAGAAAAATTAGATGAATTGTTTGTTGATATCATGTAGGCAGAAAAAGAAAAGGAAGATAATAGGTTCTTGGCTAAACATACAAATGTTTTGGCTGAGTATGGCTTTTCCTTTATTTCCAGACTTGTTCTTGATTCCCTTCTTCCTCTTCTTGTAGCCTCTTCTTCATACTCTCTTCTCATCTTCCTCCTCTGTCTCTATCCCCCTCCCTTATTTATGTCTCTCTCTTTTTTACTTTTTATTATTTACTTTATTGTTATTACAAAGGTGATATAAAGAGGGATTCCAGTTGTATCAGTCAGGTAATGAGTACATTTCCTTTTGTAAAATGTCTTCTCTTCCCTCACTCTCTCCCAGTCCCTCCCTCCTGTCTCCATCCATGAGTTGTGTAGTTGATTTCATCAGTATCCAGTGAGCTAATCCATTGCAGTTTTTGAACACAATGCATTTAGATAATAATTCAAATAGTTAAGTTGTGGTAGAGAGATCCAATTGTGTACTGTTCTCTATTTTTTGGTGCAATTTGGATTGCTGTAACTTTTCAGAGTTGCTGTAACAGTATTTCAAAGTTATAAAGAAAATTATTCGATATCAGCTGCCACTGCCCCCCTCCCCATTATCCAAGTGAATGTTTATTCTGACATTGGGAATTCTTACATTCCATAATGGTCCCAAAGAAGTCAAGATAGCAATAGGACATAGGAGGTCTTCTGAGGGAATATTAAAATACCCTTAAAACTAAAATCTAAAACCTAAACATTTGTGCTTCAAATGATAAACTAAAGGGAGAAGGGAGTTATGTTTTTTGGAAGAATATTCTAAAACCTTGAGATTTACTATGTGTCAGAGAGTTGAAGTCTTATTCCTTGGCTTTGTATAGAAGGGCTTATATAATATATTACATATTATTTTGCATTAGATATTATTATTAGTAATATATATATATGGGACTTAATGGACTTTTCATTAGAACCTACAACAATGTCTCTGAATGTCTCAGAAATTCAGGAAACTTTAAAAAAAAAAAAGTACTCACTGGTAATGGATCTAATGTCTCATGGTCACAAGAAAAGTGAATCTTCAAGCAAAATGAAGGGAAGCTGTCCCTAGCAGGCACGAATATAGAAAGTTGGGCATTGAAACTTTGGATGGTTGTAGCAAATTTACCTGCTTTGTCAGGTGGTCTCTACCGTCTAGTGTAAGATCAGGAACGGGATGGAGTAGCAGACTAATTGGATACCTTTAAATTCCATCAGGAAGATTCTTCCAGGGTTCAAGCCTTCTTTGGGCCTACAGGGCTTTCAGGAGCTGAACCTCCTGTGTTTTGCCTCCTAGCAGAAGTGATACAGGTGACCCTCTGTAGCCCTCATGCACATGCTTGGCATCCTTGATGTTGCTGAGTTTCAGAAAAGTAAGGATATGTATGTCATCATGTCTTGTTAAGAACAGCAAGAGCAGTATCTACAAAGAGAAAGATGTACAAATATTTTGAACAAGATTGATACTTTGGAGAGATCAATAACTTTTTCTATCTCTGTCTCTTTGTCTCTGTTTTTCTGTTTCTGTGTTTCTCTCTATCCCTCTCTCTCTCCCTCACCCTCTCCCTTCCCCCTTTCTCTCTCCCTCCCTCCCTCCCTCCCTCCTTCCCACCCCCTCTCTCTCCGCTGCACATGCCTATTTGTTTTCCCCCCAAAGCCTAGATTGATCTGACCTAATCTTTCTACATGTGACATTTCCCATTGTTCTGTCTTTCTTCTTGGTTCCAGACTCAATATAAGAAATACTGTTTAAAAATGAAATGAATGGCTGATATTGAAGGGAAAGACCCCAGAGGGTTTCTGGCAAAAGACAGTATAAGTCCAAGGACTGTGTTGAAACTCTGCTGTTCTGGCACTTCTGGATATAAATTGGGAGGGAGGAGGGGTGGAGAGGCGACAGAAAACTGATGAGAATTGGGCAAGAGAAAAAGAAAAGAAAATATTCCTGGCAGATAGCAAAGTGTGTTCTATCTCTATGGACTTGACTGCAATGTCATGTTTCTTCAATCTTGTTCAAATCTGTAATGCAATTGCATCACATTCATCACCACCATTATTCCTGGTACTACGATTATTGTTGCAGAGGACTGGGCTGGAAGGACTTGAGAGATAATTAGAAGAAAAAGACAGACAGGTTAGTCCTTTAGGCAAATTTCAGTGAGAAGCGCCTCCATCATTGTCCTTTTGACAGTGTTTTGAGAGACAGACGCTGAAGAATGAGCAAGTCTGCAAATTATTAGGCATGATTGCTTGCTGATTAGATGTTAATTCACTATAAATGGAGTAATCGCTTCAACGAAGTTTGCAAATGTGCATGGCTGTTTCCCTGGCTTGTGTGTTCAGTATCCATTAAAGAAGCCTGGGCTTCATATCCTATGAAGAAAAACACATTGGTGGCTGCTGGAACACAGAGGCTCCACCTGATGGCATAAGACAAGGAAAGATTGATTCTAGAAAGCTAGCTGGACCATATAGTGAAAGACACGTGTTTTGTGACAAGGAAACAGGAAGCTGATACTGAGTCCTAACACTTAAAAAACTTGGGCAGCACCAGTTCCTTCTGTAAATGAGATCCCAAGAGCCACATGTTGATCATAAACTTCCCCATTCATATACTTCTCTCTTCTTTATTCCTAGAAACTTGTCAAACTGTTGTTTCTACCAGGGGGGAAATACTCATCCAGTGAACATTGTTTACAATTGTTGGTGTATTGGTGGGAAAGCAATAAACTACCATACAGTAAACAGCAGGAATATAAATTTTTCTGAGGCTTTTATTGAATCATGTCTGTGCATTTCTTTTTCTTTTTTGATAGTCCTGGGGCTTGAACTCAAGGCCTGAACACTGTCCATGGGCTTTCCTTAAGGCTAGAGTTCTACCATTTGAGCCACAGCTCCATTTCCAAATCTTTCTGTGTATGTGGTATGAAGGAATCGAACCCAGGGCTTCATGCATGCTAGCCAGTAGGCTGTGATCCCAGCCCTCTTTATCTTTTCTTTTTTTCCATATATTTTATTGTAATTAATAGAAGGGTTACATTATATTCACCAGATAGAAGGTGCATTACTTCACATACATTGTTACCCTTTCTCATGTCTTGGTCCCCATTTTCCTCCCCCCACCCCGCCCCTCATCTTGTTTTTCCCCCCTTCCCTATCCGATTTCAAATAACCAAATATGCATATATCCAATATATCAGATAACAAGGTGAAATACTGTAACAATATGAGATAACCAAGTGACAGCAAAAAAAGTTGAGCGATAACATAGTACATTAAGGACAACAATCACTCATTATATGGCTTTTGTTTCCTTATCCTGGAGTTCTTTTCATTTAGTGTCATACTATATGACCTTATGTATCTAGGCTGTGTTCTGTTGTAAATCTCTGCTAGGAGAGCCCAAGGTTTCTACTGATTATGACAAATGAGGGAAACCATTGAGCCTATGTTCCTTTGAGTCTGGCTTACTTCACTTAATATGATTTTTTTCTAAGTCTTTCCATTTCCTTACAAATGGGGCGATGTCGTTCTTTCTGACAGCAGCATAGATATCTTTTCTTATATCCATGAACAGAATCCACCATTCCTGACTTGTTTCTTTCCAGTGTAAACCAATCTATTAAACACTAACTACCACTTCCTTGATGCCAGATAGCTTGCTGTTGCTAACAGACAAGTAAGAGAGGCTGTCAAATAACTATAGTACAGAGTGAAAGATAGTTACATAGGAAATATATTGCCATGCAAAGACAGCTAGAGAGTGATGTGCAAAAGAAGGAAATCGGATCTCCACTCACACCATTAAAAATTCAGCTAAAATGTGTCATAATCATAAGACGTAAAAGTGTACAAGTCCCAAAAGCAAACACACAAGTAGCTCTTCATAACCTGGGGTTAAATAATGACTTTCTAAATATGGCATGAAAACACAAGTGGCAGAAGAGAAAAGATAGATAATGAGTGACATAAACATTAAAATATTGTATTGCACATATACCATTTAGTAAGCAAAAGACAATTTGAGAAGATGCAGTTGTAAAGAAAAAAAAGGCAAACCAACGAAATAAAGGAGGCAGCAATTTTGGACATTTTTCTTATAAGGTGAGTACCAACCATATGAAAAGAAACAACATGCTCTGTCACTGGGAAAATAAAAATAAAAATCACAAAAAGAAAGGAGATACCAATTCACATTCTTTAGGATGTGTAAGAGTCAAAAAAATAGATAATGGGGGGATTGTGGAGGAACTGATCTCATAAAATGCTGATGAGAATGTGAAATCATACAGTCACTGGGAGAACGGGTTTCAAAATTTCTGTAAATGTAAAGCATAAATGTATTGTATAACTCAGCATTTCTTCTCATTGGTATTTTCACTTCCAGAAGTGAAAATATACGTCCACAAAATTTGTGCACAATTTTATATGGCATCAATATTCTATAGTGACCCAAAATGGGAAGAATTCAAATATCCATCCACTAAAGGCCACATTAATAAAATATGGTGTATTATTACCACTGTGACTGGGCAATAAAACTCAGGATATGTGCTACACTCCCCATAACCTCTGAAAGTATTATCCCAAATAAAGAACTGCTCACAGATGCCTTTGCTTTACATGATTCCCATTTAGTCTATATATACAGAATAGGCAAATCAATAGATACAGAAACTGTGGTTGCCTACAAATGGGGTGTTCTCCCTCCCACACCTCCAGAGTGATGTGCAAGTTCTAAAATTAAACTGTGGTCCTGGTTGCATAATGCAAACTTTATGAGTTTACTAGTATACACTATATTTCACATCATTCATATGTGGAAAGAGAATTGGCTAAACGATGGACGTGATTTGCAAACTGCAGGTAAGCAGACCAAACAACCAGGCAATGCATGTTCTTTTATAATAGGTAGAATTAAAATAGCCCAGTATACTCTTGAGATTAGGTTCTGGTTCTAAAAATCATAGGTCTGACTTTAATATGTCAGTGACTTCCAGGAGCTCACTTACCACTCTGGGCCTCATTTGGTGGCTATCACAGATTTGTCATGGGTATGATGTGTATATATATATATATACATATATATGTATCTGTACATATGTAAATATATATAGATATATAGATATATATATATGTGTGTGAGCAGAGTTCCTGATGGACTGAAGTATTTAATAACTGCTGCTTCCCACCCTTTCTTCATTCTGTCAAAGGGCCTAGTCATGAATGCCATTCCTAACATCTGCAGCCCAGGCTCCCCCTGAACATCTGTCATGATGTTTTATGACTTTATCGCTGCTTTGTGTGGGCACATGTGACATTCTACACAACACAACCCAACACAATGGGGAGAGAGAGCATGGGACTTGCTCAAGATAGAAACCGGATCAAAATATGTTTCTTCCCTAATAGTCTATTAGATAATCCTTTCAGGTTTTCAGTTTTATGAATAGATGATTCAATCGTGCCTTCATGGGCAGACAGTTGTAAGGATTAAATGCCATCAACTGTGGTAAAAAATGGAAACTACCAGGCACAGTAATTGGCACCAAATAGACATTCCCTGAGCCTGAGCTCCCTTCTCTCCCATTCCATGTCTTACTTTTTTTTTGAGGTGGGGGGAGGTAGTCATAATGCTTGAATTCAAGGCCTGGGCCCCATCTCTGAGCTTTTGCCCTCAAGGCTAGAGCTCTACCATTTGAGCCACAGCTCTACTTTAGGTTTTCTGGAAGTTAATTGGAGACAAGACTCCCCACAGGCTTTTCTGCCTGATCTGGCTTTGAACCTCCATTCTCAGAGCTCAGTCTTCTGAGTAGCTAGGATTACAGGCGTGAGCCAGCAGTGTCCAACTCCCTTTTCCTTTTATTTCTTTCCACTTCTGTAAAGTAATACAAATTAGGACAAAAAAAAACCCACACTAGGAGCCGGGAGTTTAATCTAGTGGTACCATGCTTGCCTAGCATGCATGAAGACCCGGGTTCGATTCCTTGGTACCACATACATAGAAAAAGCCGAAAATGGTGCTAAGGCTCAAGTGGTAGAGCTCTAGCCTTCAGAAAGTCCAAGGAAAGTGCTGAGGCCCTGAACTCAAGCCGAGGACTGGCAAAAAAAAAACCCACACTTGATTTTAGGAAGGATAAATAAAAAAGCACTTCTAGTAGTTGTCTCATGCCAAGTATCCTAAATGATACCTGTTAGGAGGTATTTTCGAAAGTATACACATACATTGTGGGTTTTTCTCTCCCCTTTTCTTTTCACAGTGATCAAGTTAGACAGAAAGAAATAGATAGACACTTCAATTTCACATGGAATTTGATGAAAAATTTAGAACTCTAACCACTCTTGCTCCCCAAATTGGCATTTATTAACAATATGAGGAGAGTTTGGGGGTGAGAAGTCCATCAGAAATATGCAAGTCGCTCTTGGAGAGCTACTTTCTGAAACTGGTGATGTCTTAATGTCAGGCTCTGAAAGAAATATCAGAAAGGTAATGTGAGCTGAAGCTTCAGATTTCTCAATATGTCCATTTGAGTTACAAAGGATTTTTATGCTCCATTTCAGACATTATTTAAACATTGTTATTCCCGCAAACATGCCACGCAGAGATAAGGTTTTGCTCTGAACCACATCGAAATGCAGATTGGTTTCGAAAGTCAGTTTTCAAAGTGCCTTCTTGGAGGTAACTGTTTATTAAACCTTGAAGGAATTTCAATTGCAAAAGCTCTGGTAGAAGGGAGAGGGGGGATGGGGTGTAAAATGTGTAATATTCTCTTTAATCATGTGATTTGCTCAACACTGGTACAGTTATAATCTAAATAAAGTTCCTGGAGCCATCAGAGCACTTTTTATACTGTAGCTGCTTCATTTAATCTAATGGTCTGCATTTAGGTAATTTCCATGCATTTTAATCTATTTAATGATCACCTTTCTTGGATGATTTACAGTGGCTGGATGTCTGGGGCTCTGGTACCTGCAAGCTATAGACAATAAACTGGGGGAAATGCATATGTTTTGTTCATGTACCTTCAATTAAACATCACAATAATGTTTTCTGAGGATGCTCATAGGTCTTCTAGGAGTTAGTAATGACCATTATATAGGTTCCCACAGAACAGGTTTGCTTCTAGATGATTTTGCTAAATTATGCACAATATTTTTGTAATACAGAGATCTTCAGGAGAGTTTCATTTCTCTGCGTCAGGATCTTCCACAATATTCTATTGAAAAAGTTTAAAACATAGAAACTTTATACCCTCAGGAAAGGTTTGCACTAACATTCACTCACTCAAATTTCTGACAAATCCTGCAATCCTTATTTGCGTAATCTACTGCTTTCTTAACTTAATCATAAAAACTTATCTCAGACCCATGATCTTCTTTAGTATCTGTGAGAGCATACTTCGGGAAAGACAGCCTTAGTCTGTACCCAATATCAGATTTTCTTTAAAACAAAAATCTGGAGACAGACACATGTGAACTTCTGTCTGGCACTTGGTTGTACTGAGATCTCACATCATGAGCTATTTCAGCTTTCTGAGCCTTTCTTTTACCTTTTGAAAATAATGAATATGATAAGGAATAACTCATAGGGCTATGGTGCATTCTCAATTGTGAGAAAATGCACATAACACAATTAAAGGAGTACCTGGCACATAGTAGGTTTAAATTACTCATTCTCTTTTATGAAGTCTCTAAAAGACAAGTTATGTAATCTGAGTAAGTCCCTTCTTGTTTATTGGATCTTAGGGGTTTTTTTCCATATGAAACTTTGGTCCCTACTTGTATTGATCCTCTGGACAGATATTACAGAAAACTTATTTAAAAATCAGATAAAATTAGGGTAGCAGAACAAAGATTTTGAAGACCTGGGTGTCTAATACATGGGGTCTGGTCAAGGAAAAGATGCAAGAAATATATTAACTTGGATAAAAGGGCACCAAGGCAAAAATACTTCACATCTAACAATCAAAGGAAACCTTCTTCATATAAAAATCAACTCAGTTGAAGGGAGGATCTCTAGAAAGAAGTGTTGTTCTGGTTTCATGAGAGGAAGAGTAGGGTTCTGAGAAAGAGCAGGTTTCCCAGGTACAAATTCAAGGTGGGAGGTAATGTGTGGAGCTCCTTTAGTCACATCCTCTTGGAAAGCTGACACCCGTACTCTGGAAGGGAACATTACATGAGCTAAAGCTGTTGGGTGACAAGGAACCTGGTCCTCAAGTGTTTTAAAGATGATGGTAGGACTCTAGATACTATCCCACAGGGAAGAGAAAGCCACAGCAGGACTTCAGTAACGTGAAAACCAATGCACATTACAGGGAAGATTCCCCAAGCATCTCACAGATTCTGAGGAAGCAAAGCATCTTGTGAGACACAAAGGTACTGTGAAATAGTTGGACCGGGTCCCCTGGGCATGTTTTTGCACATGTAGCCATGGTCACGGAACACCTGCACTCCGCAAGGAATGATTCTTTTTCCACTTCATAAAACACAAACCTCCCGTGAAGTCTCAGATACTCTAGGAGAGTTTAGAATCACATTACTTCAGATAATATGAAGGAGGCATCCTAGGACATATATATATATACATATATATTTATGTATATGTATATGTATGTGTGTGTTTATATATAAGGTTTATATATATATATATATATTATTTTGGTTTTGGTCAGTCCTGGAGTTTGAATGCCAGGCCTGGGCTTGAACTTATCTCCTTTTATCCAAGGCTAGTGCTCTACCACCTGAGTCACAACACCACTTCTGATTTTTTCTGAGTAGTTTATTGAAGATAAGAGTTTCACAGACTTTTATTCCTGGACTGCTTCAAACCACCATCGTCAGATCATAGCCTCTTGAGTAGGATTATACTCGTGAGCTACCAGAGCCCTACAACTTCAATATATTGTATGAGGTATCTCTTGTACCATCCTATGGGTTGAAAGGGGCATCAGAGATAATTTATTCCAACACTTTGGTTGGTATTTGAATGACTTCTACACAATTCCTGTTGTTCGTTGCCCATTTCTATTTGTTTATTATGTAGCATCAATGAATCCATCATTTGTCCAAATAATCTTCAAACTACTGATAACCAAGGATTAGGATAAACCTGGAAAGAATTATGGATAAGAAAAAATTCAGCTCTTGGAAACAGAGGAATGTGAAAATCAGACTTGGATAAGGCAGGCCACATAATGGCTGGGTGCAGAGGCGTTTTGGGAGCTAGGACACTTGAGGAGCCTCAGTTCCCAGGAAAGAGTTGTGTCTCCATTAGCAGACACCCCATTCTAAGCAGCTGTCAGCATCTGTACCTTTGGAATTAAAATACTAGAAAGCAGGGAGGAAGGGCTAAGTGGTGGAATCAAATGACCAAAGCTGCAAGCTGAGGTTGAGCTGCAGCTGAGACTGTGGTGACAGATTGACTGATGATGGGTTGAGATGGTTGAGATCCCAAACACAGGACTGGTGACCACAGAAAAGAGACTAGAGAGTTTGGTAGCCGGTGGAGCTGCTTTTATGGGTAGTGTCCATAGAGACAAGATGCTGGATTCGGAAGAAACAGAGGACTGGGTATGTCACAAGTACAAGGAAGTTTGAGGGACCATTCATTTTTCTACATTTCGTAAGCAGTGACTTAACACAATGTTATGTAGCACATGATGCAAACCCAGGACAAATTCAGCCTCTACCTGCCGAAAACTTTTGTGTCTTGATAGCACCCCATGACTGACTGGCATGTGGTTATGTACAGCCTTGGTTTGACTTTAAAGCTCCATTGTGAATTCATTCTACGTGACGGCCTCTCCCAATACCTCTGCTGCTGCTTTAATTTTGAACACATGAAAATTCTGAACATAAATTAGCTGGCTGAGTACATGAAGCAAGTGCATTTTAGCAGTGGAGTGAGCCGATTTGTGCATGCTGTAGACAAGAGGTGTGGGGTGGGGAGAAGGGCAAAGAACATCCCTGTGCTGATCTTTTTAGGAAATTGTGGAATGAAAAACAAAAGACAGATTTTCAAACTAGATTTCCTCTCTGGGAGAACATCCTGAGACATCGCTATTAGTCATAGATACATAATTTAAGGGTTCAAAAGAAATGTCAGAAAACAATTTTCATGCCAATTTTTCAAACTCAACATGGAGGGACTGGGCACTGAGGTCTTGAACATGCATATATTTTCAGGCTTAGGGCCCCAGTGTGGCAATTATAAAAACCTGTAATTGGGTATCTACTTTGTCAAGATACTTGATGTTAAATCAAGTGGGCAGGTGAGGGTCTGGGAGCTGGATTTTTTTTTTTAGCATAAACGCATTAAAGAAGAGTTCTTAAAGGTGGAACTAACACCCGAAGTCTATACTTTCACCCCTTAGAAGTCTGAATAAAATATTAAATTAGAAAGACATCCTGCCCAATATCACAAATATCTTGCCACTATCACTGCCACTTGCTTTCTTTCTCCACCCCCCCATTCTCTTGAGCTTCTGTTGGTAATTACAAACGACCCAGTCTGAAGACCTTTATCTTTTTGTTCACTTGTGACAAGGGACTCTTATGCTGTATGTATATATAAATATATGTATATATATGTATATATATGTTTATTTAAATATCTAAACTATGAAACATCATGCTAGGATTTGTGTGAATTCCTCCATAAGTTCATGTATTAATGGTTAGTTTCCCAGGGGACACTAGATAGGAGGGGGCCGGTGGCGTGTAGGAAATAGAGCCTAAGCACTGGAGGCAAACTTTTGAATGAGATTGTGGGACCCTGACTCATTTTTCATCTTATCCTATATTCTGGCTTAGGATATAAGCAGTTTGCACATTGCAGGTTCCCACTATGCTGTTCTGCCTTTGCCCTTGTCAGAAAACCAAAGGAAGAAGATTTCCTTGACCTTAGATGCCACAACCCTGAGCGAAGGTAATTGTTTGCTCTCATAAGTTAATTGTCTCCACTATTTTGTTATGGGAATAGAAATCTGACTAATAACACATCCTTTACACCAAACTCTCCTATTCAATCCTTTTTTTCACATTTTATAAATCTATCTACTTTCCTTGTTTCTACTGCCACTAGTTATAATCAAGGCACCATATTTGTCCTGAGCTATCTCTATAATTATCAGTTACTGCAAACCTTGCCTTGCCTTGTTGTTCTCTCATGATTCCATTTCTATAGAATCTCATTATTTCTTCTATGTTTTTCATTACTTAAAAGTCTTTAGTAGCATCTTATTGCTCTCAAGAACCAAAATCCTTAATGGACCTACATATTCCTTGTTGATAAGACCTTGCCTTATTACAGATTTATATGAGCCTCTAGATTCGTGTATTGCACTAGGATTTATTCCTGAACATCCTTGGATTTGCTATAGTTCAATGTTCAAGATTTTCTCACAACTTGTTTCCATATCATGGAACTCACTTATTTACCTAATTTCCATTATCACTTAGAATTCAGATGTATACATCTATTTTTGAATCCTAAGCACCTCCCCTACAAGGGAAGACCTCTTAGACTGAATCAATCTACTTGAAAATAAACAACATCTATCATTTTTGTTGAAATTAGTTCTCCACAATCATCTACTTTGCTAAAACTATAAGATTTGTTAGTGAAGAAGAGCTGCCACATCATTGATGACAATGTATTGTATTAATACATGTTGAATTGAAACCTCTTTGTGTAACTACTCAGAGAATAAGAAACAAGAAAAGATGTCACTCGTTAACCAGTGTATTCTCAGAACCTGTAGTGGGGTCTGAAACAGAGTTTTCAAGATGCACTTGTGGGTGGTCTTCAATCTTTTGGAGTCATAAATGGATTATTCAGATGAGACAGCTGGATCTACAGTAAATGTGAGGTTCAGAGACAGGATTTCTCAAATTGATCTCCTGAGTGTAGAGGGAGGAAAATTCTGGCTCATTTTAAACTTAACTGAATCAAATTACTATGATAATTTCTAGAAGTAATAATAAAATAAAGTAAATGTGACTTTGGTCTTGGACTTGGTAGAAAGATGTTTACCCAGATTTGTGTAAGTTTCTCCCTAGTATATTTTATTCAAGTCTAGGAACCTGGCAACCTTATACAGTTGAATAGTCCAAAGGTGAGAGAAGATGATGCAAAGGGGAATAGAAACCATGGAAACCATGACATATTACTGAATATTACTGAAGGAGAGGAGGAAACCCTTGAGAACTCTGTTCAGAAATCTGAAGAACTCTCCTGCTTGTTAGTAGCCATGTCACTTCAAAGGAGAGATAAGTACCAATAGGTAAGTTCTGAATGGAGTATGATAATGGCTTTATATATTGAATACAATTTTGACTACATTTGCCCCAAATGGGAAAAATCATTCTTGAGTCAACATTATCTAATGGTAGAACATTCAATCCCTGAACTTATGAATTTCTTGGTGCTTGAACTCATCAAAGGTAGACCCTATGATGCTGAATTTTGGGGGTGTCTAGGGATAGACCAGATGATGGAACTAACTTCATACTTAACTGGCTGTTTTGTTGAAATAGTGTTACTTTGTAGCCTAGGACCTTAGATCCTTCTGCCTTAACCTATCCAGTGCTGATTATGAACATGTACAATACCTGAATTAACTGGCTTTTATTTATATTAGATGTGTGAAATTGTGGAAATGTGTTCATGCATTATAGTTCATCTGTTCCATACCACATTCCATAACATAGATATATAGTTTTTAAATTTCTGTACTATAGGGGAAGAAAGTGGCTGTGGGGACTCTTTCAAATTGGCACAGCTAGTAAGGTATCCTTTAGAGGTTCTCTCGTTTTATTTTTATTTTTTGAATGATACTTAAATACCCTTCCATGTCCTTTAGTTTCACCATATGAGGCTTGACAGGAAACATAGCCAGAAACCAGGTCACAGTAAGAGTCCCTTGTCACAAGTGAACAAAAAGATAAAGGTCTTCAGGCTGGGTCGTTTGTAATTACCAACAGAAGCTCAAGAGAGTGGGGGGGGGTGGAGAAAGAAAGCAAGTGGCAGTGATAGTGGCAAGATATTTGTGATATTGGGCAGGATGTCTTTCTAATTTAATATTTTATTCAGACTTCTAAGGGGTGAAAGTATAGACTTGGCAAATAGAGAGGTTATGACTCAAGTCATTGAAAGGGAAACCTGGAAAATTACAGTCAAAACTTCATTATGCTCATAATTAGGCTAAAAAAAGTGTATATGGCAGCTTAGGGAAAACATGAGCCACGGATATTGGATTTCAAATAGACAAAGTTGAAGAGGAATGACTATGTGAGGCAATATCAGTGCAGGTGAAGACAGGAAAGAAATGGATGAAGTTAATAACGTAATGCAACTGGAAAAGTCAGAGAGCTACTCAGCCATAAACAGCAGTCAACATGGAAAAAAGCAATTGCTAAAAGTGTGAGAAATTAAAGTCCTTAGCTGTCAACAAAGATATAAAATTATGCGACTGGCCAGGCACTTAGGGTTCATGTCTTTCATCCTAGCTACTCAGGAGGCTGAGATCTGAGGATCAAGGTTCTAAGACAGCCTTAATAGAAAAGCCCTTGAGATGCTTATTTCCAATTAAGCACCCAAAACAAAACAAAAGTCCAGAAGTAGAGCTATGGCTCAAGTGGTAGGATGTTAACCTTGAGCAATGAAGCTCAGGGACAGCTCTGAGGCTCTGAGTTCAAACCCCAGGAATGGCACAAGAAAAGGAAAGACAAACAAAACAAAAACTAGAAAAACATGTGAATGGATACTGAAAAATAAATAAAGTGTCAAGGACAACAAAAGAAGCCTAGCACCACTAATTTTTTTTTATCCCATCCTAATTGTTCAAAGTTTTAAAGTGGATCAAACCCAAATCTCAATTTTTTGGTATCTGAGCTAAAACTCAGGGCCTTGAACTTTCTAGTTTTGTCTGTAGGGGCTGACACTCTACACTTGACCCAAGCTTCCAGCACAGCATTTTGTTGATTAATTGGAAATAGAATCTCTCAGACTTCCACCAGGCCTAGCTATCTTCACAACACACTCCTCCTAATCTCAGTCTCCTGAATAACAAAGATTATAGGTGTGATTGACGGCACCAGGCTTCCAACCTAACTTCTGAATAGAAAAGCTCAGTGAACAACATTGCACCAAGCAGTCAAGTTAGAGTATTTGAGATATTTTAGTGTACCTAGGATTTTATCAGTCCATGAATGAAACATTGCACCAGTTTTCCATCCCGGTACATATGACCTGATGTAGGAGGCAGAAGCCTAGTTGGAGACTACAAAAAAACACTCACAGCAAAGAGGCAAAAGCCTAATGGAGTGCCTTTAAGGGGTCTCTTTGGCTCACTCCTTCTTTCCATCAGTCCAGGCAGTGGATCTTTAATCTAGTTAGGGAACTTCAAGTCCAGATGGATGTAGGCGGCCTTTAGAAATGTATTTTCAGCAAGGGAGGTGTCAGAATGGATTCATGAAAGGTATTTCATGCCTCACAAATCAGCCTGAATATTTCATGTACATTAAAAAATTAGTAGACAAAACAGGAGTGGTGGCATATAATTTACCTAGACTTGCTAAATGTTTTTTTTTCTTTGATAACAGAGCAGGGTAAAAGATTTATTGGTGGGCACTCAGAACAAAATGCATCCATCCACTGGCTGCACTCATATGAGTGTGGTTATAAAGGAGCCTAGTGTGGTATGGCCATAAATATGGCATTAAGAAAGAGAAATATTAGCTTCATTTTTCTTTATCTTCTGCAGGGTGAATTTCTGGGTTTCTGCCCTCCAATGGATGAGATAGCATTGCTCGTGTATGATGAGTTTAAAAGGAAATATAAACAAGTGAGTCTGTTGGTCTAATTTGGAAGGGGTCCAGAGGGAATCTGCCTCCTTGCAGATAATGGGTCCTATTTGGAGTAGATATGCCACCAAGCAAGAAAATGAATTTAATAGAAATATCACTATTATTTACAACTAAAGAAATACTGCCAAAATATGCTGAAAAGAGAAGGAATTCATGGTCTGGGACCCTTTTTTCAAAAAAAAAATATTTGCAAAAGCACTTAGTATGTGACTTGCATCCTGTGGATAAATGTAATATGAGTATATAGTAATTCAAACCTCTGAGATATATTTAGCCAAGTTTGAAAGAGTTTGAAAATTCAGCCTTGAGCTACATTTTACTGTCTGGAAAAAAGAAATCAGTGTCTTGCATTTATTTTCTACCTTTCTAAGTTCTCAAGTTCTCAGAACTAGGCACCAATGTCTTTTTTTTTCCTACTTAAATATGTGCCCTCCAGTTGGTGTTACAAGGACACTCATTTGCCAGTGACTGAATTATGTCTGGGACTTCATCGACAATGAAAAAGAGCATTTCTTACATTAATGGGAAATCACAAAATGATAGGAAATTTAATTTTTTCTTCATTTGGTTCTTTGAAATTCCTGTACCTGGATATACATTTCCTCAAAGATCTTATGATGGTGACAAATTGAGCGTTAACTGGCATGCACTAGCAGAATGCACAGATTAATCTTTACAAATAAACACTGGTTAAAGTAGGTATGTTAAGGTGTAGCCTTGGGTTGGAGAATTTGCATTAAACCTTAAGTGTTGTGTGAGCTGGTCTCCATGGAATTAGTAACTGAAAAATTTTGGAACTGAGTTGGGTACTTGTGGCTCACACCTGTAATCCTAGCCACTCAGGAGGCTGAAATCTGAAGATAGCAGTTCAAAGCCAGCCCTGAGAAAGAAAGACAGTGAGACTTTTATCTTTAATTAATCACCAGGAAACTGGAAGTTGTGTTGTGGTTCAAAGTGGTAGAGCACTAGTCCTGAGCTGAAGAGCTCCAGCCCAGATTTCAAGCCCCATGACTGTCAAAAAAAATGGAACTGGAACATAGAGTAATTAAATTAATTCTTGATTGAGGTTGTAAAGGATCAAGGAAAAAGAAATGATGCACTATAGAGAATGATAGATCAGGAAATGTGGGTTAGGGAGGACTTTCCATTCAGGTAACTATGGAAAGATTTTGTTTTTGAGTATTTAATTCTATTTGAATCAAATAATATGTGCCTCCATTTTGCACATGAACAAGCTGGTTCTCAGAAATTCTATTTTTGATTTTGTTGTTGGCCATGGGGCTTGAACTCCAGGTCTGGACATTGTCCCTGAGCTTTGTCACTCAACAACACCATGTCTAGTTTTCTGGTAGTTAATTGTAGGTAAGAATCTCATGGACTTTCTTGACCAGGAACTTTGAACCATGATCCTCAAACCTCAGCCTTTTGAATAGCTAGGATGACAGGCATAAGCCTTGGAGCCTGCCATTAGAAATTCTTTGCAAATTTAATTACTTTCAGAATTTTACAAGGTTGTACAAGGTATTACCACTGAAGAGAGCCATCAATGGTTCCAGTGATTCCTGTTCAGCGTCACCTCGTCTATCATTTTCCTCATCCTGTCTGTTCCCTTCCCTTGGACAGTTCACATTCCTCTACTTCTTTATTATAACATGCTTGCTGTATTTGTCCCTTGTTCCCATCTTAATTCATCCATTCCTCCCCCATCCACCACTTTACAATCTCCATTTTTGCTTCTGATATTTATTTTGTTAAGCTCTCTGTTAATTGTTTCAAAGGCTTCCAGCATGGAGATTTACCCCATACACAGTTTAGTTTAACTATAACGTAGTTTAGTTAACTATTGCTTAGTTAGCCGCATTGTGTGTATAAACATATGACTCTGTATAATTACACAGGAAGTTGTATCTGTAATCAGATTCACATGTGAGAGAAAATGTGTCCTTTTTCTTTCTGGACCTGGTTTACGTGGCTCATTCCACTCATTCCAGATCATTCATTTCCCTACAAAGGACATAATTTCATTCTTCCTGATGGTTGCATAAAATTGCATTTTGTGTATGTATGTGTGAGAGAGAGGGGGGGGCAGTGAAGGAGGGAAAGAGAAAGAGAGGCATTTCACCGAGCCAGCCATCTCTTTTATGGGGCACCTACACTATTTCCTATTTCTGTAACTTGGCTATTGTGAACTGTGCAGCCTTGAGTGTGGGCGTGCAAATGCCTTGGTTGTATCTATAGTTTTTTAGATAAATGTTTAAGAGAGTGTTATACCTCAATATATTTAGAATTTGTATATTGTTGAGGACTTTCTATATTGACCTCCATAGTGGTTGCAGACCAATCAGGGTCACTAGTCTTTTACTAAGAGGATTAAGATCTGATGTTAGAAATACCCCCAAATCTGAGGCTCCGTTGCCTTTTGGAGGCAGAGGCCCAGGCATCCAGAGAGGCAGAAGAATCTGACCCATTTCCTTTCTGATAGGATCCCCAGCTTCCTTTTATGAAGATGAGAAATAGAATGAGATGAAGGAGCTGGAGATGTAAATTGTTATAAAGTGCTTACAGAGAAATCTGTCTTAAGTTATCACCTAAGGGGCTAGTAAAAATTGGTTGTCTTAGAGGTGGATTTTTAAATAAAGGTTGAACAAAATTATACTCAAGTTCCAAAGGATGCTTCTAAATGATCTTTCCAAGCATAAGGGTTACACAAAGAGGTGACCTTCCTGCTTCACTGACTCTAAGTTTCATACTTGGAGTTCTTCTGTACTAAGCATGGCTCTAAGACTCCACATTCCCATTGGTACCTTCAGTGTCTCCAGGGTCTTCTAGTATTTTTGACCAGGGAAGCATATTGTTAGAGGGAGGGCCCTGCGTCCCTTAGAAATTGAATGCACCATATAGAGGCATTAGTTAAAGCATCTTCTCTACTTGCCTGGCCAACACAATGCATTATCAGATCTCCAGTATCATTTTCTGACTCTTTATTATGTTCTACTGTGTTCTAAAATATATTCAAGAATATTCACTTAAAAACCACATATTTTGCTGCCTGAAGTTCTGTGCCCACCTTAGCCAGCGACTTATTATGGATATCTGAAATTACCTATGTCTGAGTTTATGAGTTGGGGATAATTTTAAAGGTAGAGATTGCGGCAGAGACATTCCTGACCCTCTGCTTCGCAGAAAGTTGGAACCACTAGAAAGAGACAATAAAGTTTTATTGAAGGAAAAAATATGAATGAAATGAAAGGCTTAGTGTAGTGGCACTCTGTCATCCCAACTGTACAAGAGAAGAAGATGGAAAGATTGTAGTTCACATCCAATCCTGGGCAAAAGCCTAAGTTCTTATTTGAAAAGCAAAAGTATTAGAGGACATTTGCCCATCCATGTTTATTACTGCACTTTCACAAAGGCCAAATCATGGAAAAAGCAGAAATGCCTTAAATAGATGAGTGGATCCAAAAGAATAAGGTACCTATTTACAATGGAAGTTTACATGGCCAATAGAAGGAATAAGATTATGTCATTTGGACCTATGACAAATCATGCTAGCGAGTTAAACCAAAATTAGAAAAACAAAAGGCTCATGTTTTTTGTTTTTTTTTCTCACATGCAGAGGCTAGAGCTAGAGTACACTGGGACACAATGAATTATACAGAATTCTAGGCATTCACACACAGTGAGACTGAAGGAAGACACTCAAGAAAGCAACACAAAGTTTCAATGCCTATGTGTAATGGTCATATGAAATAATACTTATTAAAATAAACACCAGGAAATGGAAACACGGTCTTTTATTTCTTTTTCCTTGTTTGTTTTCTTTTTGTCTTGTTTGTTCATCTGTGTTTGGGTGGATAAAGGGTAAGGGCACAGAAATGGAAGGACAAAGAATAAAACAAATACATCAGTAGTACTCATGCGACACTATGGTGCACCATGTAGTTTGTAGGTGGGGACTGGAGGAAAAACTAGGAGAGAATCAGGTAGGGAGAGACACTGTCCAAAAAGAAATGGACTCATTACCTGGCTTATACAACTGTAATTCCTGTGCACATCACCTTTATAATAACAATTATTTTTTAATGTATTTGAGGCCTGACTCAAGTGATAGAGCTCCTGCTCAACAAGAGCAAAATGAACAGACAAACAAACAAATGGAAGGCTTTCCCTGCCTACATAAGAAATGGAAGACTTATATGTATGTGTCTCCTGGCTCTCCCACCCTTCCCTGACTTTCCAGGCCTCTTCATCTTGTCTACATGCTATGTATAGGAAATATTTCTTACAAATACTAAATAACTGCACCTTAGAATTGTTTAGTCAATGGGTCAATGCTTCTGAGTTGTTCAATAGAGGTGCAAGCAGATGGAAGAAAATAAGCCCCAGGAAGGTTTGCCTCAAAGACTGTTTGCAAAGACTGTTCTTTCCTCAAACCATTTCCAAGGAAAAACAAAAGAGAATATGAGCTTGTGGACATGAAGAAGGAGTTGCAGGCTGGTGAATATCCTCTCACAGGTTGGGAACTAGAGCTGAAAGGGTTGCATCCCAGTAACTGGATGGATGCCTTTGAGAAGAGAGCTGGACTAAGCACATCCATGATCTCTTTCCGCAAAGTGTGATATGGATGGGGAATGGTGAAATTTAGACCTTCAGGAACAGCAAAAGCCACCAGGGAGAAAAGCCTATCACCTGTGAAACTTCTATAAGAAGTGGGAAACTGGATTTATTTCTCTGCCAATAGGCCATTTGGATATTTATATCATCCCTCATGGGTGACTCAAAATGATCAATACAGGAGCCAGGAGCAGGGGCTAGTGGTAGAGTTCTTGCCTAGCATATAGGAAACCCTGGGTTCAATTCTTCAGTACCACATACACAGAAAAAAAGCCAAAAGTGGTACTGGAGCTCAGGCAGTAGAGCGCTAGACTGGAGAAAGCCCAAGGAAAATGCCCAGGCCTAGAGTTCAAGTCCCAAGACTGGCAAAAAAAAATAATGATCAATATATGCATACAGATGTGAACAGACACCAAGAAGTACAGAAGAAGCATTATGTCTCTCCCCATCTGGAGAAACTTATGCAACACATAGGCATGATGTTTTCTGTCTCTGTTACAAATTCAGTGGGCAACATATTCCATGCCTATGAAAAGGTGCTTTCCAAAAGAGTCTGTCCAGTTATGAAAAGTTGAATAAGACCCACTGAATCTTTCTTTCTACCATTTCCTTAAAAGGCTTTCATTTCTAAGCTTCAGGCTGGATATCCAGTCTTAGCATTGATACCACATTATGGTTGCATGGATCTGCTTTAAGGTGCTTGTTAGGATACCATTTTGCTGAGCATCTGCACAACCTGAAATAATAGAAGCCTCTTGTCTTCCTGTACAGGTGGACAAAGCAAGATTTAGGGATCCACAGTGCTTCTGTAGAGGGACCAGGGCATGGAAACTGCTGACATGTCCTGATTTCCTAGCTCACCTGGCAACCTAGGCTCTCTGCTTCTCTCTCTGTATCATTTAGAAAGCTCCACAATCAGCCAAAAGATTTATATTTTCTTATTACCTAAGCAGCTTCTTCCGAATAAATCTTCTTTTCCCCCCTCAGCACAAGGAATGAATTTCAAGGAATATATTAAATTAAAAAATGGGCTTACAAAGCAAGATTCTGCTTTGACCTTAATATCTCCCTCAGATTCTCTCTTACACATGTACGCCCTTATCAGATGTGATTGGCCTTCTCTGGAAACAAGCTAGATGGGAGTTATGTCCGGAGACAGGAGTGGAGGTGTGAGTGTGAACCTTATTTCCGTATGTAACTATCAATTGGCCAATGACTGTGAGAAATTTCAGGTAACAGATGACTAACTGCTGCGAGTTTCCAAAGAGTAAAGGAACTGGGGCAGAAAAAGTCAAGATTTTAACGCAATTATATCAAGAAAGGTGTTTTCAAGAATGAATTTTTAGAATTGAGGTCACTGATGTTTTAACTCACATTTCTCTCACATTAGAGAGTGTATAAACAGTCAGATCAATATCATAGCCTTTTACCAGATCATTTTAGCTCTGTGAGACTTTACAGCTCCTTCTGAGTTTCAGGAGATCAGTGTCATGGGTGACTTTAAAATGAATACAGGTACACACACACATACAATCAGCACACACGCATTTCTTAGCATGTGGAAGATATTTCTGACATGAATTTGAACTCTAAGGCATGACACGGAAAAGCTAACATGATGGGCCTTTTGTGATATGCTAATATGATTCAAAATCATGCCCAATTTACATGTAACATCACTTTGAAAAGACTACACTTTTCTTTGTCCGTGGTGAGAATAGACAATTACCTTAAGAAATTTGAAGCTGATTCTGAAAAGGAAACAAAATGCACACATAATCTCACCTCCTAGAAGCAGCTCTTTGTATTTGGCAACTTCTATTTCTTTGCCTTGATTTCATTTATAACATTTCCCCATCAGTATTATGTATATATGATACTATTGTTTTTCTCACATCTTTGACAAATATCTGATATCCATTTTCCCCTACTGGAAAATTGTTCATAAGCATTTCAATGCTATATAATTCTATATTGTATAATTAACCCTTCCATTATCTCCTTAGGGGGGTTTTGAATAACCCCCATTTTACAGTGCTGGGGATTGCATCCAAGGCCTTACTCATAAGGCAAATATTATTCATAGCCCTCAAATGAGTCCCCTAATAAAGGAAAGACATTCAAAATATTTCTTCATTTAATTTGGGAGGTAGGTAGAAGGTATAAAACTTTAAAGAATTTCATTTGAGACATTAAATCCTTAACAACAATGTGTCATGCACATAATTGAAAAATCTCATTCCAGAGAAAACAGAGGCATAGCACAATGGCAAAAGGCCTGCATAACATGTTTAAGACTTTGGATTTGATCTCCAGTATCACAAAAAAAGAGAAAGGAAGCAGGCTCCAGTGACTCACACCTGTAATCCTAGATGAGATTGGAGGATCCTCGTTCAAAGCCAGCCTGGGCACAAAAGTCTATGAGACTCTTTTTTCTAATTGAAAGCTAGTAGACTGGAAGTGGCACTGTGGTTCAAGTGGTAGAGCACTATCCTTGAACTGAAGAGCTCAAAGACAGTGCTCAGACCCAGAGTTCAAGTCCCAAGAACAATGAGAGAGAGAGAGAGAGAGAGAGAGAGAGAGAGAGAGAGAGAGAGAGAGAGAGAGAGAGAGACAGAGAGACAGAGAGAGAGAGAGAGAGAGACAGAGAGAGAGACAGAGAGAGAGAGAGAGAGAGAGAGAGAGAGAGAGAGAGAGAGAGAGAGAGAGAAAGAGACAGAGAGAGACAGAGAGACAGAGACAGAGAGACAGAGAGAGGAGAGGAAACCTTTCTAGAGTTGCAAATTAAATGAACAATGAAAGTTGTGTGTACCTGAAATTCCACGAATCTTCACAATTCCATATCCTTCCTGGGGAATGAATTTTCCTTCCAGAGGAATGACAGCCCAGTCCACTCTTTTGAGAAGGATCACTTAGAAAACCAGCACCTGTGTCCCCACAGGAAGTGAAGATGGCACTAGATGGTGAGCCAACACGGGAAAGGACACCTGTTTGTTATTGCCGATTTAAACAAAGTCTCCTGCCAAATCAAATCAAGGAAATACTCTGAAAACACCTGGAAAAATGTGCTTCAAAAAGTATCAGATGCCAGTATCAGAATGAATGCCAACATCATCACATTCTGGGATTTTTCCTTTCACCATCTCTCCTGCTCAATATCTAAATGCCTCCAGTGCAGTGTCAAAGCAACGCAAGGTGCTTAGATTCGGCCATTCATGGTGTTTATAACAAATTACCTTGAGGCTGAGAACTTACTATAGTAAGACAGCTTGTAGCTGGGCACCGTGGCTCATGCCTGTAATCCTAGCTACTCAGGAGGCTGAGATCTGAAGATCAGGGTTCAAAGCCAGCCCAGGCACAAAAGGACCTGAGACTCTTATCTCCAATTAGCCGCAAGAAAACGGGAAGTGGGGCTTGGCTCAAGGGTAGGGGGGTAGCCTTGAGCTGAAGAGCCCAGGGACAATACCCAGGCTGAGTTCAAGCCCCATGACTCACAAAAAAAAAGGAAGAAAAAAAGAATGAAAGAAAAAATAAGAAAGACAGCTTATAAACTTAGACTTTGAAAGCTGTAAGTCCAGAATGAAGCAGTCTGCAATGAGGTCCCTTCATTGCACAAAGTTTCATGATTTACTGGCCTACAGGCCTTATTTCCAAAGGGACGTATGATTCCACCACACCACACACACACACACACACACACACACACACACACACACACACACACAAAACTTTATTAGTTAGGGATGGAGGGTTGCCTTGGCTGCCTTGGGCTCTTCATGCCTCTGAAACAACTGGCAGAGAAAGGACTTACTCTGTTGATTAGGGAGATTGATAGAGAGCACCTAGGGGGATGTGGACCAACACCACACAATAAAGGCAGGAAGAATATGTCTGGAATACAGAGATCCCTTTAGGGCATCTCCTCATGGGACCATGTTCTCTACGTGGGTCAGTGGAAAGCTATGATCTAATCAAGGCAGGACTACAGTGGTCCAGACCCATGAAGGCTGGGTGATTATGCCAAGTAAAACACAGTGACTGCTTGAAGAGTTGGTTGGAGACACTGGACTACAGAATTGATAGTGACAGGTGATAGAAGGAAGCAGTTTTAAATCTCCTTCCACCCCATGATTCTACTACTTAATATTATGAATAGCATATGTATCCAGGTTATTCAGAGGCAGGGAACCAGCAGAATGGTCATATGTATAAGAAGAGATCAATTACAGAAAATTGGATAGTACATCTGTGGAGGTGGGAAGGTTCTACTACTCGTAGACTGAGTAGTAGTATGATAAAGGACACGCAAATGGGAATTAAAACAATGCCCAGTGTTTGTTAATATGGTTTTAAATACTTTGGATCACTTTATTTTTGCTCATAGTTCTTTTCATAAACATGTAAGGGATTAATAAATCCAAGAGGATCCTAAAGGATAATTTTTTTTTGTTTTGGTGCTACTGGAGTTTGAAATTTTACTTATCACGCAGACAATCTACCCTTTGAGCCATACTCTCAACCATATAACCGTATTTTTCTTTCTTTTTTTCATATATTTTTTATTATAATTAATAGAAGGGTTACATGATATTTGCCAGATAGATGGTGCATTAATTCCCATACATTGATATCCTTTCACATGTCTTGGTCCCCATTTCCCTCCCCCCTACCCCCACCCCTCATCTTGTTTTCCCCCGTTCCCTATCCAATTTTAAATAACCAAATACAAATATATCCGATATATCAGGTAACAACTGAGATACTGTAACAATATGAGATAACCAAGGGACAGCAAAAGAGATGAGAGATAACATAGTACCTTAAGAACAACAATCATTCATTATATGGCTTATGTTTCTATATCCTAGAGATCCTTTC
Organism: Megascapheus bottae; assembly: GCF_031878675.1. Lineage (NCBI taxonomy): Eukaryota > Metazoa > Chordata > Mammalia > Rodentia > Geomyidae > Megascapheus > Megascapheus bottae. The sequence continues at coordinate 14,139,684 of NC_143532.1, read as the reverse complement.
ATTTAGCGTCCTACTATATGGCCCTTTGTATCAAGGTTTTGCTCTATTGCAAATCTCTGCTAGGAGAGCCCAAGATTTCTACTAGGGGGGATGAGATTTATGTTTCTTATTCGGGCCAGTCTTAAACCATAGCATTCGTATCCTTTTTCTTCCATACCTTGAATTATAGGAATGTATCACCACACCAACTTGTTTTTGAGATGAGGATCTTCTGACTTTTAGCCAGGTCTGACTTGGAAATGCCATCTATCATTCTTTGTCTCCTGGAGGTAGCCTGTGCCACCATTACAAGCACGTACTATCATGCCTGTAGTTTTCATAATAACTCAGTTACCTGAATTCTAACTAGATTGAGTTTTGCAGGGTTGAAAACTTACAAGCTTAAGGATAATGTTTGTGAAAACATCCTCCATGAGGAGTTTTGGAGAACTATTGCATTAAGATTCATCTATGAATCACCTATAGAACACATTTGAAAGGTGTTGGTTAGCAACTTTATGCATCTCTATGTATAGGCATATGACCGTGCATATGCATCTGCAGAGATACTCAAACACACATAATCCTAAAGGCTTTTGTTAAGTGTGGAATAATTTAAGAGACAAGCAGTTTATACAAAGACCATGATCTACACACACACACACACACACACACACACACACACACACACACACACTCACAGGAAAATTATCATCTATTTTTCAGAATGGGAACCTGGTCCACAGGGCAACTGGGACATTTTGCTTGTCAGCAAAATAAATTTATTCTGAATTTATGAATTGATAATAAGCCACCTTCTCATTATGATTAATGGTAATTAACCTTTTAAAGCTCCATCGCTTACCTGGCCATCTCTGGCTGACAGCCCTTGGAGACAGGATAGAATACTGATGGCAGAAAAAGACCTTCCTCTGGTCTTCCAAGGTTCTGGAAGGTAGAAAACATGATTTTTGTGTGGCGACGTTGCAAATCTGATGTTGTGAATTTCAGACAAAGAATTGAAGAAATGCACTTGACGTGTAATGGTGAGATGGTCTCATCAGAGAGCTATCCAACTCCCTTGCTTAAAGCCATGTGACTTCAACACTGTCTTTCCACTTGTAAAAACTCTTCTTCCTTCATCTGTAAAATGGATGAATAATAACTCTTTCAATGAAGGGTGCTGTGGGCTGCTGTAGGATAATACAAACCCCCTTTTCAAACAGGGAACACCACATTAAAGTTGTCATAAAACTAAAGATGTAACAAATGTTCCCAATCCTTATCTGGTCTAGGCCATTCTCCCTAAGGCATTCACAATACGAAAAGCAAAGAAGGTTGAGGAGTAGATGGCACTACATTCATCGAGGGATAGCTTAGGAGCAACATCTGCAGATGGGAAGGAAGGGAAGAAAAGGAAGGAAGATTTGGCAAAGAAAAGAAAATCCATTTGAGTTCAAAGCAGGTGCAATGCCAGATTTGGCTTGTTGCAAAGAGAAGCCCCTTGGAGAATGAGATTCAGAGTTATTCTCAGTCAGGATTGGTGGGCAAAGTCTTTGAATACCTCTGTTGCAATAAGGCTTAGTAGGTGTGTTGTCTTGTAACATGTAATCAGCTTGAAGTAGGTGGCTTTCTGTTTCCCCCCCATATAAACCCATGACAGAGTTGAGAGCTGATTGCTAATGATCATTTTCAAGTGACCTAGGGGGTGTACAGTCGTTCACCACAGTGACTGAGGAAGACATTTATTAAACATTTACATCATCCCAGCCAGGCTGCTACTTGCTTCCTCACATGTCTCACTCAACACAGCATTGCCAAGTGAAGATTCCTATGCACCTCTCTACAGATGGACTTCAGTAAGCTGTACAATCAGAATCCAAATCAATAGTCAAGAAACAAAAAACATCAAAGGATGATGGCAAATTTCAATACAGTACAATTAAAAATTTAAGAAAGGAATGGATGAATCAATAAAAGTTACAAGATAGGGATGAAATGGTACACCATTCAGCCACAAAAGCTTGAAATCCTGTTGCTTATGGTAATGTACATGGAGCTCTAGGATAGTGCTCTAAGTGGAATAAGCCAGAGACAAGGAGGCAAATCTCACATGATTTTCCTCCTCTGTAGAGTCAACAAGAGTTGCTCTCATAGATGCTGAAAGAAGAGTAATGATCACAAGAGAACAGGAAGAGTAGGAGAAGGGCCAGTGGTTGAGGAAAGATTGGCCAACAAGTTCTAAATTAGAGCTAGAGAGCAGGAACTAGCTCCAGTTTACATTTGCGCAGCAGAGTGATTGCAGATAATGACTACACACTGTAAAGTTCCAAACAAAAAGCTAGAAGAAGGGATTTGGAATATTTTACTGTAAATAAATGATAAATACTGCAGGCAATAGATATGTTTACCTTGGCTTGAGCTGTACACATGGGAAATGCAAATTTTATGTAAAGTTTAACGATTAATTAAGAATTAATTTCCCAATGTAATTTAAGTCACTAGCTCTAGTCAATGCTAACTTGAATGAATCCAACAATTCCTAACAAAGAGAGACAGAGAGAGAGACAGAGAGAGAGACAGAGACAGAGAGAGATGGGGGGGTGGGGGACGAGAGATCACATCAACCACCAGTTTTTTACTCGTTTTTTATTTACCTGAGTTTTGTCTCACTTGGTGATTGCTTCTCTTTTCTTTGAATTTCAAATTCTATTTCTCCACAAGAATCATGCCCAAACTGGACCTCCCCCCGCCAGACAAGTAGCAGTAATTGTTGGTACATCTTTGTTCTCAGATTACACGGCCAGCTCTGCAAAAGCTACTTATTTTCCCTCTGTTTCCCATCTCTCCCTCATCAGCAAACTGGGAATTTAAATGGCATTTATTACATCAAGTCTCGCACACTAGACACAGAAGTATCACAATTGCAGGCACACACTAAGCGTCTGGTGAGAACTCTCTGTTGTCTATTATTCCTTGTGTATCTCACTAAGAAAGTAAATATTGGTATACCATCATTTTGTTTAAGTGTTCTCTGTTCATTTCTTTACAGATTTCCTCATTTATTAGTTCGTAGTAGAAATGGCATTATGGTCATTTGAATATACTTAGACCTTTGCACAGGGCCTTATAGCATTTAGACATTAGGTCCTAATTATAAACTACTAAATTAGATTCCATTTCAATACAAATGACCATGTTTCATTCATTATAAACCATACACATCTTGCGATGTGTATGCCTCTGCATTCTCCTAACCCAGATCGCCATTATTTTTCCATTTGGGTCTGGGAATCAAAATCTAGTTGACATTCGTTATTGAACTAGTTGAAGCTTCTCTTTGCACATTTGTGAAATGAGAACAGATAGAATGCCTACTTCATAGGGTTGTGAATAAAATCAAATGAGATATGCAAATCTGGTAATTAGTCCAGGGCATGGCATTGAGCTAAGTCTTCAGCAAATGGCAGTTTTAATAATAGCAATAGCCTCCACCATTCTTCTTATCACCAAATTTCCTCCTTTCAACTTGGATAAAAAAAATACATACTAGACTAGTGGAATGGTATGGGTTCTACCTAGTCCATCTTCCATGGCTGTGACCAAAAAAAGTGAGAAAATCATCTTACCAAGGAAGAAGGATTAGCTCAGGGAAGTTCCATCACTTTAAGCCTGTAGTGAGGATGGGCACTGAAATGGGAGCTTATGCTGTTGTAAAGCAGCTCTCTTCCTGACATCCAGGTGACAGAGAGAGGGAGCTCAGCTTCATAGCAAAGCCTTAAATCCAAAACCTACTATGAATCTGTTATTGGATGGATGGATTTATGACATCAGAGACTTCATGACAAATCACCTCTTAAAGACTCCACCTTGGAAAACATACTTGCACTGGGGACTGAGCCTGTAACAGTCCAGAAGCATCCCATAACAATGTCATAGAAAGGATGCGCGCGCACACACACACACACACACACACACACACACACACACACACACACCCTGAGTTTGGTTCTCACATACACTTCTTATCCTTCACTATACAAGGGGTCAGCCTTGCTGTTTTAATTTGGAAAATGAGCAAAGGAATAGAGCCCCTGTCATCAAGCTTTGAGAGGTAATTGGGGTTAAGCTATCCAATACATTTCAGGCAGTAACCTGGACTCTATAAGCCATTGGGAGTGTTGTTTTTGTCCCGTTTGAGTGGGATGCAGACCATGGAACAGTCATCGCACAGGCTGCAGAATTCCGAGAGGTACAGAGCCAGCACACAGTGGGTCCTCAGCTCCAATTCCTGCCTGGTTCCACTGTGAGCAGAGACAGCTGACTCCCACTCCCACACCCCCATAATGCTCTGGAGAAACTTAAATGGCAGGAGATATGCTCTGGCGAAAGCTGTTGGAATGATACATCCCGGTTAGCTCTGACTGCTCCGGGGTCAGGCTGCCTGTGTCAGAGCAAGCATGCTAAAGATGTGGTGGTCACACGACTCCATTGGACTAGAGGATGGGCTTCTCACAAAGCAAGCAGCAACTCTCTGTGTGTGTGTGTGTGTGTGTGTGTGTGTGTGTGTGTGTGTACCCAATAACAGAGTTTCATTCAAAAGAGAAAGATAGAGGAAAATGACGGGACAGGAAGGTTTGAAATGCCCTCTGACCACATCAGTTGGAGCAAGGCTGATGGTGGGGCTTTGTCCACCCTCGATGAGCAACACTCAGAGGAGACACTGAAGAGAAGCTCGCTTCTGCTCCAGGGGCATCCCTCCCCTCAATAGCACAAACAAAGCTTAGTCCACCATCAGAAATCGTAATGATGGATAATTCATGCACATCCAAGCAGCCATCACCATGTGTTTTTCCTCAAGCCTAAAACACGATGAATCTGCAGCAGAAAATTCCAGAAGTCAAGTTGGTATTTTGTTTGGTTCTAAAAGCATATCATCTCCTCTATCCTTCCTTCCTCTCTACTCTGTAATATCTTTGCTCTGAACTGGATGAACATCAACCACAATATTATTTTATGAAAATGTTTAAAAAAGAAATCTACAGTGTTTTTTTTATTCCTAGTTAATGCAAACTCCTATTCAGTCTTCAGAGCCCTGCTCAAAATTCTCCAGGTTTTGAAGTCAATTTTACTATTTACTCTCAGCAGTCCAGTCTTTCCCCCATGATCTTAAACATACTCGTTTTACTATGATTGGTTTTTAAGATCTTATTTTTATTCAGTCTTTACCTTAGAAATTCAGAATAAACAACACCCAACAGAAAGTCTAGATACAGCAGTCATTCAGTAAATGTTTGCAGAAGCGACTTAGACTTAAAATTAAAAAAAAATACTTGACATGAAGCACTAGAATACTGATACATATTAAATATCTGAAAATGGCAAAAACGATGAAAAGAGCATTTCTCGCACCTCACAAATATCATCAACTAATATTCTTATCGTTTGGTATTTACTGAGAACTCAAATCAAAGGTTTAGGAATGCAAGGATTTGAAGATCTTTTTGGAGAGCAAATCAGCTCTCTTTAGAAAGGCAAGACTTGAGAACTCTTTGTCAGAGCTGAGATAAAATTAAAATGGCAGCTTCACAATACAGGTTATTTTTATGTATGCCTTAAAACGTAAACTCCTTAACCATCCCTTCTCTTTTTGATCATCATAAAAGACAATTCATTACAGATGTAGACAAATCAAAATGCAGATGTTACTCACTGTGTATTTTTCAACTGGCTGTGACTTCAATAAAATACCATTTCAATGTCAAGGAGAGACCACATTTTCTTTGTGGAGTGAGTGCTTGTGATCAAGAAAACAAAAAGACATTTGAAAGCTAGACTTTTTAGTCATTCACTGATTATATTGTTTTGGTTTTGGGGGGGGTCTGGGTTTTGAGCTCAGAAACCTCACAGCACAGTAAAGGAGAGAGATGTGAGGAGATAAATACTTTAAAATATTTGTTGTGCCTGGCAAAGAAACAGAGTTATGATTTGAAAGAAGATACGGTGACAATACTCTACAGATGTCAGAAATAGTACCAGGGAGGTTATTTTATTTTTCTAATTATTATGTGTGTGTGGGGGGAGAGATGGGGCTGGAACTCAAGACCTAGGCACTGTCCCTGAGCCTCTTTGTGCTCAAGGCTAGCATTTTGCCACTTAAGCCAAAGCACCACTTCTGTATTTCTGAGTGGTTAATTTGAGATAAGAGTCTCCCAAGGGTATCACATACATAGAAAAGCCAGAAGTAGTGCTGTGGCTCAAGTGGCAGAGCACTAGCCTTGAGGAAAAAGCCCAAGGACAGTGCTCAGTCCTTGAGTTCAAGCCCCAGGACTAGCAAAGAAAAAGAATTTTGTTGTCCTTAATGTTATATGTATCTCTCATCTCTTTTGATGTCTCTTGGTTATCTCATATTGTTATAGTATTTTAACTTATTATCTGATATATTGTATATATGCTTACTTCGTTACTTGAAATAGGATAGGGAAAGGGGGAAAACAACATGAAGGGGGAGGGGGAGGGAAATAGGGACCAAGACATGAGAAAGGGTATCAATGTTTATGAAGTAATGCACCGTCTATCTGGTGAATATAATGTAACCCTTCTATTAATTACAATAAAAATCTATGGAAAAAAAATGTCTCACAAGGACTTTTCTGGCCAAGCTGCCTTTGAATAACAATTCTCAGATCTCAGCCTCCTGAGTAGCTAGGATTACATATGTGAACCACTGGCACCCAGCTATTTTTACAATTATGATCTTTAAGTCGTTGTACAAGGGACTTGCCATTTAACAAAGTCATTTATGAACACAATATAACTTGATCAGTGTCTCTTCTTTCAATGTTTTCATGATTTTTAATCTGATTCTTGAAGGGTGGGGGAGAGGATATTTTCCAAGAGACAATGGAAAATCGGCACTCATCCAGAATTCACAGTGCCTCCCAGAGTCTGAAGTTGAGATAAGGGTGATTAGAAAGTTTCAAACACCTGAGGTACCAGATTGATAGCCAAAAGTCAAAACAGATCATAATTCCATGACTTGCTTGAATGAAGGTTATTCTTACTTAATTGTCCACAGCAAAATATATCATCTAGGCCTGAGATCAGCAAATCAGGCAGATTCTCAAACCTTCAAGAAACCCACTGTTTGGGAAAGAAGGAGCACAGTGAGGTGCCCAGGAGCTCATGTCTATAATCCTCACTTTTCAGGGGGCTGTGATCTGGAGGATAACAAATTGAGGTCAACTCAGATACAGCACCAAGCCAGCAAGCAAGCCAGCTAAGCTAAGCAAGCATGAGGCCCTGAGTTTAAACTTTTGTATCAGTACTTCCAGAATACAAAAAAAAAGGATGAAAAGAGGGGTTACAGAAGGGTCTCCTTACCTACTTACTCAGTGGGCAAGAATAGATTCCCCAAGCTCAAGGGATATAGAGGAAAATGATGTGAATGGAAGTGGTTTGCATCTCCATATCAGATGACAAAAGCCAAAAAGTATTAATTCCATCCTTCCCTGTGTCCTAAATACACAGAAACCCAGGCTCTGAAACGTGGAGCCATTTGTTCAAGAACACACAGATCTGAATAGATCCCATTAGCTTAATGTAAGGTAGGGAGTGGAAGAAGATGCAATTGCAGATTTCTAACTAAAATATTAATACAGGGGATGTGTTGATTTGGAATAATCACAACTAGTCTGAGAAATGTTTGAGGACTTGAGAGTGGAGCATCTTCGCGCAAATTTAGGGATAAGAACTTGAGCCAAAAGAACATAAACCTCCACCCTTAAATTAGCAGAAATGTGTGCTATTGCATAAGCAGAACCCAGTAATTCGCATGCATCAGAGAACGCATTAGCACTTCGACAATCTAAAAGGACCTGTTTTTATATCATTTGACTTTTCTTCTCTCTCCCTGTAATTACTTCATTTCAGCAAAAATCACATTGTATTTTGGTTTAACAACTGGAACCATCACTTCTGCACTTCTATTTTGCAAGCACCTTGCCTATGTTCCACTAACAATCTGTGCTCAAAAGAAAGAACAATAAACCATCAGATCACTACCAGATTCAAAGAAACAAGCAGGAAGTAGTGGGCGATCATGTTGGAGACTTGTGGTGATGCCAGAATCCCTGCTAAGATTCTGTTTGAAAACTTAATAGGAAATAGAAGAATCACAGAATGAAGAAAAAGGGCAGGCGGGTGGGGGAGATTGACCTAGTGGTAGAGAGCTAGCCTAGCATGCACAAAGACATGAAGAAAGTTGGAAGTGATGTTTTGGCTCAAGTGGTAGAGCTCTAGCCTTGAGAAAGCCCAAGGTCAGTGCTCAGGCCCTGAGTTCAAAGCCAAGACTGGCCAAAATAAACAAAAAAACAAAAAACAACAAGGGTACAAGTGTACTGGATTTTTTATTTTTTGTAGGTCATGGGGTTTGAACTCTGGGCATGGTTGTTGTCCCTGAGCTCTTTAGCTAAAGGCTACCACCCTACCCTTGAGCCATGGTGCCACTTCTCATTTTCTAGTAGTTAATTGGAGATAAGAGTCTCAAGTTCTTTAGTGCCCGGGCTGGTTTTTAACCTTACTCCTCAGCTCTCAGCCTCCTGAGTAGCTAGGATTACAGGTGTGAGCCATAGCACTCAGCTTGGATTTTTTTTTGGTGGGGGGGGGGGACAATCCTGGAGCTTAAATTCAGTGCCTAGGCATTGTTCATGAGCTTTTATGTTCCAGGCTAGCTAGCACACTACCTCTTAAGCCACAGCTCAACTTTTTTTTTTGTCTTTGTTTATTTTGGGGAGGGTTTAATTAGAGATAAGAGTCTCTAGGACTTTTCTGCCCAAGTTGGCTTGGAACTGTAATCTTCAGGTTCTCAGCCTCCTGAGTAGCTATGATTATAGATGTGAGCCCCCAGTGCCCAGCTGGTATTGGAGTCTTTAACTCATAGGAAAAGTGACATGGAGTGAGACTTTCTAACTCGGCATTGCAATTGTCCTTTGAAAACTCACCCCCATCCCAGAGGTTATAAGTTGTTTGTTTTTTTTTTTCTTTACCCACTTGTCTCCAGTTAAGGGACAAAAACGCAGCCGCTACAAAAAAACAAACATTAATCGTTCCCATACTGCCTACAGATGGGAAATTCCAGCCTCTGTTTCATCCCTATGCACTACTTGTTAACACACACATGTGTAAATAATCAAGCAGATCTAGGGAGGTGGCGAGGGCTGTCTTTGTAAAATGCATATCTACTAGAAGAACTCAGAGCTCTGAGCACAAATAGTAACATGGAACTTAGAGAATTCCTGGAAGGAATCCATAAGACTATTTCCAGGCCTCCTGGCTGCATAAACAGGAGGCCTGGTAGAGGGGAAAAGGTAGGGGGGAGGGATGATGGGAGTTATGACATGTCCAAGCTTGCAGAACAAAAGATGGTCTTCCCTCCCTAAACTGAGACTGTCCCCACTGCACAGCTTGAACCTCAATAACTTTGCATATCCTTCTGTGCTGTATGTCCCCTTACTTCCTCATCAAAGGCCCAATCAATCATCATTGGCAAGGCAGTAATTTTGAAAAGTAGGAAATGAAGTTCCCCCAGTGCAATCACCTATTAATTTTCTGGAAATTGCTGATTGGGGGTGAGTAGCTATTCTTAAAGGGACAGTCACCAAAATGAATGGGAATTAATGACCCAGCTTAAATGGAATCCTGCCCAGCACTCAGAAAACTGTCCAAAAAGAGCCAGAAAGTAAATTTGTTCCATTTTTTTGAGACTACATCATAGAAATTACTGAATTCTGCCCTTGTACCAAGACAGTAACTGCAGACAACACAGAAAGAAAACTGTATGCTTGTGTCACAATAAAACTTCATTGAAGGAGACTGAAATTTCAATCCTACATGCTTTTCACCAGGCATGAAAACTTTTATTTTTATTTAAAAATTTTTTTTTCTAGTCGTGTACAGGGGCTCCCAACTGTAATTCTAGCTACTCAGGAGGCTGAGATCTGAGGATTGTGGCTCAAATCCAGCTCAGGCACTAAAGAACATGAGACTCTTATCTCCAATTAATCACTAGAAAACAGGGGTAGGGAGGTAGCCTTGAGCTGAAGAGCTCAAGGATAGCGCCCATGTCCAGAGTTTAAGCCCCATGACTGACGAAAAAAAAGAAAATTGTTTTCTTTTTGTTTGTTTGTTTTTCAATTTGTTGTTTTATGACTAATCTTCTCAGCTTGTGAATCTGCACAGACACTGGAGTGGATCTATCCCTTAGGCAGTATAAAATTCTTGCTGCTCCACATTGACAGATATACTCTTATTAGCAATCCTATTAGCAAATCATATTCAGTGGCATGAAAAGTCATACAAACTTTCCTGTCTGGGCTGTCCTTGAACCACAATTCTCAGATCTCAGCCTCCTGAGTAGCTAGGTTTACAGGTGTGAGCCACCAAAACCAGGCTCTTGTGGGGGTTGTGTATGTTTACATGTCTGCAGTATTCTGTGGAATAACCTCTAGACAATCTGAACAATCTCTCAAATTTCTTTGTACGATTATCCCCAAGATGTTTCAGAAGCCATAGACTAACCATTCTGAGTTTCTCCAAAAGAAGCTTGCATCTTCTTGGTCTTCAGAAGATCACTGAGAAGCAGCTGGCTCACCAGGACTCTGCTCTCATGGGCTGCTGATAAAGGATTCATTGGGGAAATGAAGCTATGTCTGAACCCTCTTTAAGACCCTTCAAAATGTCCTCACTGTGATAAGCACACTTTGGAGCTAAATTTCAGTTCTTTTAAAATAATTTATTCCACCATTCTTTCACCCATTCCTTCAATGAGCATCCCTTGAGTATGTACAACTCTACCCTCAAGGCTCTGCATGTTCTGACAATGGCTTACATCTCAGCACATATCACACCAAGCCTGCAAACACATTCAGTCATCCCTTTAACACCCAGGCATAAATAATCGAGAATATGCTAGTCACAGTGGGGGCTCCTGAGAATCAGAAGAAGAGCAGACAATCAAAATTCCTGTGCTTCCTCACCATTCAATCTGCTTAGGATACTCTTCCAAAACAATCCCAAGACAGGCTCACCCCTGTGACACAGGCTGAGCAAGGAGAGAAGAAAGTGAGACAGACCATTCCCTCCAGTCACAGTATCAACATTCACCAGACAGACCTCTTGGATATAAGAACCTGCTCCTCAAATTCTGAGTGATGGTGGCCAATTTAATTCCTCCAATGAATGAACAAAGCAGCCTCTAATGGACCTGTTCAAGCTCAGCCAGAAATGCCTGCTCCTGGATGCACCTAACATGCTGTCTTAATATGATCACACCCTTTGGCTCTTCATCATTCTCTCTCTCTCTCTCTCTCTCTCTCTCTCTCTCTCTCTCTCTCTCTCTCTCTCTCTCTCTCTCTCTCTCTCTCTTCCTCTCTCCATCTACCTATCTCCTTATGTAGATACTGGAGCTTGAATTCAGAGCCTCATGTTCTCTCTTGGAATCGCTGTTGATGCTCAAGGCTGGAACTCTACCACTTCTAGCCTTTTTCTGGTTAACTGGAGATAAGACTCTTACATACTTTTCTTCCTGGGTTGTTTTTGAACCTTAATCCTTACATCGCAGACTCCTGAGTAGCTAGAATTACAAGCATGAACCACCAGTCAGTGGCTTCCATCTTCTATTGAAAGCTGAATATGACATTTGTAAACATCCTATTTAATCTTGTCAGCCACTGTGCCAGCACCAGGGCATGCTCAGTACTGAATCCATGTATAAATACATCAAGGTGAAGCTTCTTGAACCACATGATAGCTGCAGCTCAAGTTCAGGATACTAGAAGAGTCACTCCAGGGAAGTTTTGTGTGGTATGTTGAAACACGAATCTGCTGTCAGATACTGAGTACCTTCCCTTTCCCATTGCTTAACACATACACCTGAAACTCTCAGCAACTTAATCTATAGCTTCTCCTTTTTTTTTCTTTTTATTGTGCTAATCCTATGGCTTGAATACAGGGCTCTGGTACTGTCTCTGAACTTTTGTGCTCAAGGCTAGTGTACTACTATTTGAGCTACAGCTCCCCTTCCGGCTTTTGGGTGGTTAATTGGAGATAAGTGTGCTGACCAAGCTGCCCAAACTAGCTTGGAAATTTCCATTATCTTCAGATCTCAGCCTCCTGAATAGCTAGGATTACAGGCACGAGCCACTGGTACCTGGTGGTCTCCTTTAATTTTTAAAAAGCTGCCATCAGGAAGGAAAATCAAATGGCTTTGCTTGCATTTTTATTATCTTAGGAACCTGCTGTTCTGGCTACCCTTCTGTCTTCAGTCTGAGGTAAGTCTCTTCTTTAGTTCAGAAGGCAGCCACGATTTGCATTGTTCCAGCAAGCCAGGCTGAAACATTACTCCCTGTCAAGAGATGACACTATTTAACCCCAATTAACTCACATCTCAAGTTCAAGACTTCTGGTTGACTAACATGAATCGATCTTCTACTCTATCAATTATGTAAATTCAAACCAATGACGTTCCTTGACATTTTCTAGAATTGGTATTAAGATCTTGCCAAGTGAAGCACTGTTGTGAGCCAGACTGTGATCCTAGAAGGAAATGTCACAGGTTGTTGATCGTATGATTTTTGACTTTTGACTTTATTTTAGTTAAGGTTGGATAAAACTTGCGAGTTTTATTCAAGAGAATTAAGAAGAAATCAGGTCTGGATTCTCCTCCATAGGGCTTTCATTTGTGGAAATTAATGAAAACCACTTAAGGGAATGTCAACGAGCCACTAATTGTAGATTTGGACATTTGTCCTCACTTAGTCTCCCCCTTCCTTCTCTTGGAAGACCCCCACATCAAAAGCATAGACACCAGGCCACAGTGACTCAGGTCTAATGTCCTTGAGACTTGGGAGGCTGAGATCAGAAGCAACGTAATTAGAGGTCAACTGAGACAACCAAGACAAAAACTTTGGGAGGCCCTCATCTCAACCAAAAGCTAGACATGCTGGTAACTCATCTGTCATCTTAGCTACTACAGAAATTGCCAAGAGAAGGAGAACAAAATGCAAGTCTCTAGTTCAAAACTAACGAGAGCAGAAGAATGCGGCTCAAGTGGTAGCGTGTCTACCTAACAAATATAAGGCCATGATGTCAAATCCCAGTACCATCAAGAGATTTACAAAAGGAAGGTTAAGAGAGTAGGCAGCAAAGTTAGGCACATGGTTTAAGACTTGCACAGACTAAGCCCCAAACACATATTTGATTGCTTCTATATAATAATTGGCAATTTACCTCACCTCTAAGGTTCTTATTTTATTCATCTAAAAAGTGTGGCTATGTGTCACTGTAGCAAAGGCCTTTGTAAGTATGACACTCAAAAATATTCTCTATGAAGACTGTAGTGCTGGAATACAGTACATGCTGCATAAATATTAGTGAATCTTGATGTTACTTTTACAATTGAAATATTCCAATGCTTCCCAATTCCAAGGCAAGGCACTATCTTTTGAATTTTCTTTTGTTCATTTCTTCATCCACTTGTTCAATGACTATCCATTGAGCATCTGCCAAGTACTGAGAACTGTATCCCATCATGAGGGAGAGAAATCATACGCTGTCCTTTTAACATTCAGCTTCCTCCTTCACCTCTCCCAGGTGAACAGTCCACTTTCCAATGCAGACATTAAGCTTCCTCAAGCTTTTTCTCATATCAGTTCATCTGTTCCAAAATTACTTTCTCTGTTTGACACATTGTAGTCACTCAGTAAATGCCAACCGGATGAGTAAATATCATTGAGTGAATTGATGGATAAAGTTAACGAATATTTTTTTCCTCTACAACGCAGAAGTTTGAGTATGAGAATGCAGGTCTTCTCTGGTGTTTTCTTGCCTGGGTATGCAAGCATGTGCTTTGCTTCGTTCACTCTTAAGTCAAAAAAAAAATATCCTATAGAGATTTTAGCTTGTTTAGATCCAAAATTCTAGACCTCAACTTTTATATGTCGTTGTCATGACAACAGTATTATTGAGACAATTAGATACTAACTTGAGTGCTGAAGTGGACCTGTTGTTTCTGAAGAGGGTTTAGAGAGGAAGGGAGAGTCAGGTCCAACTCTGAGTCTTCCAATCACAGTCACCTCCCTCAGAAGGCAATTCCAAACTCATTGCTCCTTTCGTATTAATTATTATATAACAGGTGGCTGGCTGATTGTCACACTGTGAGAGGCTTGAGAACCAACAACAATATTTTAACAGGATTAGTTCTTTCTTAGAGCTGTGAATGGAAATTCTCATGGAATTATCCTTTGTTTTGGTTTTTGGGGTGTGTGTGTGTGTGTGTGTGTGTGTGTGTGTGTGTGTGAAACTTGGGCTTGAACTCAGGACCTCAGTGCTAGTCAAGTACTCTGCCACTTCAACTATATACCCTGATCCCTAGGTTTTGAATTTTTTGGTTGAGATCTGGTCGGGCTACCTTGGCTGGGTTGTCCTTACCCTTGTCTTCTCTCCCCGAGTAGCTGAGATTACCGGCCTGTACCACCATGCCTGAATTCTGTCTCTACCTTCATATCATCTTTCTTCTATAAGTGGCCTCACGCAGACATTAGCTACTATAACATTAGGGTTCAATTCCATTACAGTGAAAGCCAAGTCTTACAGATTCCTCTAGTATTAACTTAAAATTTGTTTTATGCGGTCATGGCAGGACTTAGTAATAAAAGAGATCCATGCTGCACTTACCTGCTAGGCAGTCAAACTATATGGCCACCAAAGCTGTCATATTTTTTTTGCCTTCTGAAAATAAAATGTTAATTTCTCCTGTAAGACCCTCTCTAGATTTAGTTTGTAGGCTAATAACAGTTCACTTAAGAACAAGAGAAATGTCATCCCTGCTTTGATGTGTGATCACACTCGAAAAAAGAACTATCTTTAAATTCCTTTCAAAGGGGTGGTGTTTAGGAATCCACTTTCAGCGCGGGATATAAAGGGATTTGTCAAACCCTGGTGTGATTTCAGTGCTGCTGAGAAGTGGGCTGGAATTTGAGCTTACAAGGCTGAGCTTCAGCCTCTAGAACGTAGTTCTCCAGCACATCTTCCAGATTCCAGGGCATTCTTCGCTTTGCTTTGTGCTTATTAATTAATGCATTTGTTTGTCCTCTGTGGCCTTGGTTTGAAAAGTGATGAATCCAATGGGATCCTCTGCCACATCATCAATCATAGCCCTGGCTGGCTCTTGATGCCAGGAAGATCAAAGATTATTGAGCTGCCTCAGTTTGTGATTGGTACTTTCCTTTCAAAATCTATGAAAAAGAAGTGACTGGATGGCATTTCCTAATGAAAGCTCCTTCATGGGGGCTGAGTTTTACTATGACTACAGAGATGCAACCTTAATCATGAAGGTGACTCTAAAGGAACTTCCACTTCTGACCCAATTCTCTCACAAGGTTTCTGACCAGAAAAAAAAAATAGAATTGTAAAAGCTTTCTTTAGATCACAGGGGAGCCAAGCTAGTGTTCTTCTGTATGTGGACCACGAAATAGACAGAGTCCAGCTCAACAGAAGTGCCCTGAAATTGGAGACTCCCACAGAGAGGAGAGCAGGCACTCAGCAGATACATATACAGCATCTATTTCCATGCTCAGGTGTAGAACCAAATATTTCATCAACAAGCGCTTTACTGGCCTTGTTAGTCATCCACCTGCTACCCAGATTTGCCAATGCATTTGACTACGGTTCCACTTTTCTGGCTATGATTTCCTGAGAGGGGAAATTTAGGATTTCACCTAAAGTAACAACAATGGCCACAGCCTTCCCGTCCTACACAGCTGGAGAGAATCTGCCCTTGTAGCACCAAGGATGGTGGGAGACCATTTCTGGCATCCTCGCTGATTTCCATTTAAATTCAATTTTACATAGATGCGTTTGTATTATTAAAACAAAACTCATACCTTACATCCTGACTGGAAGGAGGAGGTCTTAAACTGTTCAGGAATAAATAAATCTTGGTTAAAAAAATTGAAAGATTGGAGTCAGGTATGGAAGTGCCTGCTAAGGCAGGATGATCACACGTGTGTACCCAGCCAGGACTACATAGTAAGATCCTGCTTAAACACACACATGTGCCTATACACAGATTGGACATAGGTTTTTTGTCTGTATCAGAACCACATTCACAAGTTTGTTTCTACTCATTTCTTTATATCTATAATGTGGGGGCCACTTCTTCATGCTCTTATTTACTCCAGTGTTTGCTAAGTGCCCAGGGCCTCCTGATTTCAAAAATCAAATGTTAAGTATCTCATGATGTATGAAATAGTGATAGAAATGCAGTAAATGTGATATACTGTGAATATGATATACTGTAAATATGACATACTGCAGCATCCTGGTAGGAAGGAGCTAGGCATGAATCTTAGACCTGCTTCATTTCACTTCATTGAATTTTCTCATCTTCTTGGTCATAGTTGGCATATCATATAACTCAAAATAACTTAGGTTACCACCCTTCAATATGAAGTCAAATATTTGTTCTCCAACGTCTCAATTTTTTAATCCGAAATTTTAACTAGGCTTCTTTCTTCCTTTATAGAATCAAGCATAAATCTTAAGCATAACCTAAGTATTCTAGGCCCAGGTCAAACAGTTGAATTTTCTCTTCCATGGTTCCATCCATAAGCCTTGAAAGCTACACAAGCCCATTTCATCATTGTCTTCCTCTTCATAGGAAACACTTTTCTTACTAGCTAGCTTTGCTCTGTGTTTCATGCACCCTCCTCCTAGGCACCTCCTCCTCTCCTCATTCAGGCCCCAGCTCCTCATTTCATCTCCATATAAATCCGTGGAGTCTTAGCACTGACCAAAAGGCTGGATCACCTATGGTGCTGTCACTCAGGTACAGTAAATGCTTCATCTGCCTCTGAGATTAGGAACAATATTGTCCTTAATGTTCAAGAGCAAAATGATCTTGACATGTGTAGGCATCTTTGCTTCCTGTTGAATTGTTCTCACCAACAGAGCCAATATTAAGATCTCTGTCTAGAACAACCTCCATTTTAGTTCTCTACTACATTTCAGAAGAAAAAGAACAAAGTTCCCGTCTTCCCATGGACTCAGCCTTCTGTTAATTGAAGGTTGTCCTTATCATCCCAATCTACCTATCATTTTCACTTTGTTGGGTCTCTTCCCTTCTCTTCTTCTTCTAGTTGTCTGAACTTTCCAGGAAGCAGGCCAGTCCTGGGGCTTGTACTCAGGGCCTGAGCACTGTCCTTGGGCTTTCTCAAGGCCGGAGCTCTACCACTTGAGCCACAACACCACTTCCGGCTTTTTCTGTGTATGTGGTACCAAGGAATTGAACCTGGGTCTTCGTGCATGCTAGGCGAGCACTCTACCACTAGGCCAAACTCCTGGCCCTGGGATGGTAATCTTTAGGCTCTTTTCAAATCAATATCTCTATATATCAGAAAATCTTATCTTTGGTCTCTGGGAAAGATGATGGCTCACTTAGCCTCTTTTTCACTGAATTATATTCATCCAGTTAAATTCATAATTGATTTATTAGCAATTATTTCATGAGGTTTCATCATGTGAGGATGAGTCCAAACGAAAGAGCCCACTTTTCTATAGTCTCTGCCATTTAGACCAGAGAGCTACATCCAGTGCTTTAGGAGAATTGAGAACTTAGTTTCCCCAAACCTAGGCAATTCCCACTGTGATCTTCTGTAGAATCGTTTCCTTGCTCCATGGTGGTTTGCCAAGCTGCAAACGTTTTTTTTTTTTTAAGGCAAAAAAAAATCATAGGCATTGAAAATCTGGCCTGAAATATTTAAATGCCATATAATTCCAACAGGCCAAACTGTCAGTAATAATAGTTATGATTTACACATCAATGTAATAATAGTTAATAATGATGCTATGTATTTATTCACTGCATCTGTTCTGCAGACATTGACAATGTGAAGTAAATCTAACATTGATATTTTTAATATACATACACACACACACACACACACACACACACATATATATATATATATATAAACCCCTGAATTAACACCAGTGTGACATCTCCCCCAAAAACCAGAAA
This sequence comes from Megascapheus bottae, assembly GCF_031878675.1. Classification (NCBI taxonomy): domain Eukaryota; kingdom Metazoa; phylum Chordata; class Mammalia; order Rodentia; family Geomyidae; genus Megascapheus; species Megascapheus bottae. The sequence goes on along the minus strand of NC_143532.1, from coordinate 14,121,629 downwards.
GCATAATATAAGGCTCTCTGACAGTAAGGAATATAATGGCTCTTTTGCAAAGCGTGAACATTTGGCCTGCAGAATGACAAGAATGTCATGTGTCACCCGTGAGGAGTCAGAATTCCTCCCCTCAGGGTGGGTGTTCATTTAATTTCAACTCTGAGGAAAGTCAGAGTTGAGGGAGGTATAAAACACACAGGCAAGTTCTGGAAAGGCTAATGGATAGAAGAGAGATGCTGAGAAAAATAGAGTGGCTAATGGGCTGAATGTGGAAAACTGCACCATGAGGTGTATCAGTGTTGTACCCTTCATTTGTAAAGAAAACTAAGTAAAATAGATATTCTTCTCTAAACCTTTGTAGAGAAAGAAATGATTTCAAGCCAGGAAGGTGTAGCTCATGCCTGTAATCCTAACAGTGCAGGAGGCTGAGACCTGATGACTACTTTGCTGTCAAGACAGCAGGAAAGTCCATGAGACCCTTTTCTTCAGTCAACCAGCAAAAGGCCAAAGTAAAACTATAGCTCAAGTGGTAGAGTAGCAGCCTTGAGCAAAAGTTAAGGGACAACTCCCAATTCCTGAGTCCAAGACCAAGTCGTGATACATATGTATACATGCATGTGCACTCATACACACTTACATAAAACACATAAGAAAGAAATTATTTCTAGAAGATATAAAGACCTGCTTCATCACAGTAAGAAACAGCAGTTTCAACAGAATAAATGACCCTTCTGATGTGAGTTTTTAAGTATAAATTCATAGATGATGACAAGTTCAACTGAAACACCACATCATTCATGAACACGAAAGTAATTTGTAGAGAGGACAGTCTAAGCAACAAGATCTGAAGAAGAATGGTAAGCAAAGCTAATGGTAAATGTTCAAACATTATAGCAACCAAATAACAAGGAAAGAAGGAGCTGTGGCCAATTATAAGAATGTCTTAGCTTAGCCATATAGTTCTTGATGCGAGGACATTTCAATATACTAACAGACTGACTAATCAGCCTTCATCTAGGAAGGAAAACACAATTTTGTTTTCTCCCTCAGACTTTCTTTCCAATTCCCTTATCACTGTATTTGTTGTGTATTTATTAGTTTCATTGTTATTTATTAGTATTCATTGGACCAATGTCTATGATTTCTAAATAGTTCTTGTTCTCAAGATGCAAGTATATTGTCAAGGAGACATAGCATCTACAATAACAACTGTCATCTGATGATAAATGCCAAATGACCAGGGCTCTATAGGATAAGAGAAAGGATGACACCATGAGGACAGAAGACAATTAGAAACAAGATCCTAAAGCATATTATTATCCCTATAAAGAAAAAAATGTCTCAGCCATGGTTCCCTAGAGAAACATAGCTAAGTGTATAGATAAATAGAAAGATAGATAGGCAGAGAGAGAGAGAGAGACAGACAGACAGACAGACAGACAGAGAGAGACAGAGAGACAGAGACAGAGACAGGGACAGAGATAGAGACAGAGACAGAGACAGAGATTGTGAGTGAATACCTCATCGGATTATAAAGGCCAAATTTTATATTTGGGTATCTACAAACAGGAGGCCCACCTTAAAATTCCTGCCTAAACTCAAAGGCCAGAGAACCTGTGGATCCAGTGGACAAATTCAGGCATGGGTTCACAGATTAGGCAACCAGAAGCAATAGAAGATGACATCTTAGCTTGAGCCAGGAGATCAGATACACTCTTCTTGAGTAGTTTTGTTTTGTTTTTGTTTTTCGGGTCAAGGCTTCAAAACATCAGATGGTTGCCACCTGCATGAAGGAAGGCAATCTGACCTTTGCTTCAGATGTTAATGTCATTTGGGAAAACCTTCACAGAAACTTCCTAAAATGTTACCGGCAACCTAGCATCCCTTAGCTCAACCAAGTTCAGACACAATAGTCAACCATACAGCATCACAGGGTATCTAAACATCAACAGCAAAGACATCTGAAAGAATGGAAAAGACAGTCTTTGGATCCAGATCTCCTCACTGCTCCTGTGTGCTGAGGATATGCTTCGTGGGAGATACTGTTACTTTCCTCACAGTTTATCCTGCATGTTAATCCTCAGAATGATGCAGTATTGGTCTGTACCCACTCTGTCATGGCCAGTTAACTTCTTTTCTTACTGTGTGATATCTTTTAGGTTGACTTTCTTATGTTTTGATAGGTTGATTGTACTACTGGCTCCTGTTATTTATCTCCCTGTACCCATGTTCATTGTTGTAGTTTTGTGGCAAGGAGATGGTTATAGCAAATCTGAGGCATAGGTCTCATAATGTCTCTGTCATTTCTGTCTCACTTAGCCTCTTTCCCTTTCTTCCTCCCTTTTCCACTCTTCCTCTCTTCTTCTTTCCTCTTGTTTCCCATCCAGCTCGAGGACAAGTGCAATTAGCCTATTATAGATTGAAGAATGAGACAACATATGAAGGAGAAGCCAGTTCTTCTAGCCTTAATCATCAGGTCTGACCTTGAGTATTATTGCTTCTATTCCTCAGTACTGATGGTTCATGTCTGTAATCCTTGCTACACAGGAGGCTAGATCCAGTGGACAGCAGAGTGTGAAGCCAGCCTGGGCAGAGCACCAGTCAAAAAGCAAGCCAGCAAGTCAGCAAAGCAGGAGATCTTGAGTTCAAACCCCAGTAAACACACACACACACACACACACACACACACACACACACACACACACACACACCTTGAGCTTACCAACTCTCCAACACTGAAAGAATACAGACAAGACCAAGAAAGTTACCTATTCATTGCCCAGCCGACTATACGTGAATAAGCAAATCTAGCTAAGATAGAACTGCCTAGAACACCATAAACACGTGAGCAATTATAAATAACCATTTTTAAGCCATTGGATTTTGTTAGCACCATCTAGCTAGTGTATATATATATGTATATATATATATGTATGTATATATATGGGCTCCTCCCAGCAAATTGTAAAGTAGCTTCTTCCTACTCATCCCTATTTTATAGAGGAGGGTAGTGTAATAATTCAGTCTTTGTGTGAAGCTAGAACTCTGAGGCTCCTTGATACATCATCCATGTAATAAGATCCAAATCTTGCAGTTGAACTTGTATTATGCCAAGTCAGTCTCTAAGCAGCCACAGCCACATGCAAAGCCTTGCCTTCCTGATCCCAAGCCCTTGCTCTTTCTGAGGCACAATCCTCTCCAAAATAAAAATAAAGCATTATAAAAGTAAATAAATACCATGCAAAGGAAAGGTTGGACTCCAAGATATAAGTTTTTGGACACCCAGCCCAAAGAGCCTTTCCTTGGTGATTTGAGCAGGATTAGGATCAAAGTCTGTCCTCTACCTCAGGAAGCTTAAGGGGTAGTGAGGGAACTTTTAAACCAGCCATAACCCAGGCACACATTTGCTATTTTGTATTTCCTGCCAAGTAACATAGCTCTCCTTTGCATGAAAATAAATTCACAATGAATAAGCCTCAAAAACTTCAGGGGCCAGGTCAGGAAGGTCTCTTCATGCAGAACATTAAACACCAAGCCTTTGGAATCTTGAAGGGTTCATATTTTTCTAAATCATAAACTATGTTGGCTAACTTCACTTCCCCCAGGACCCCTACCACGAAGATAATCTCAATCCAGCACAAAAGAAAAATATTTACAGGAACCGAGGCCAGCACCAGCAACTTTCTCTCCCCTGTGCTGTGTAATATACTGACTATCCCGATGATGTGACAGTTTGATGGGCATAGTAGGGGAAACAAAGTGCTTAGGAGAATAAATATTAATGCTTAGGCAATGATTTGTGTAAACTGCATAGCAAAAACAAAAGTACAGATAGAAGTTTTTCATGTATTTTTTTCCTTGTCCACAGCATATATTATTCAGTCCACATATTTTGTCTCTATAACTTGGCAATGGGATGGAGAGCCATATTTCTTTTACAGTGAATTCTCATAAAAGGGTTTTCTTCTTTCTTTTCTTATAGAGTTAGATGACGATTGAACCTCTTTGCAAACCAAGAGGAAACCATTAAAATAGGTACTAAAGATTCTTTGGGGGAATATTTTGCAGTATCAAGAAGAATTCAGTGATTAGCCACCAAAAATGGAGAATATCTGGATATTTCTAGAACTCTTTACATATCTACTCCCACTCTGTTCTACATTTCCACCATTTCTGGGGTTGGGAGAGATCAGGGATTGGCAATGAAACAGGTAAAATTTGACCAAGATGCATGTACTTATAATTTGGTATGTTGAAATAAAACCCTTTTGAACTATGACTTAAAGTGAGATTTGTTTTAATTTAATGGAATTTCCAGGTAAAAAGGTCTATAATTCGCTTCTAGCATCACCTGTGAATGATAGCATCATGACTTTCTTCCTCTATTGAAAGTCTACAACAAAAGCAACATGGGAAAAGTAGTCCCTTCTCTCTCTCTCTCTTTTTTTTTGAGAGGTCTAAGAACATCTAAAGTCTTGTTCGAGTGCCGATCTTTTCACATCCTCCTCCACTCCATTGGTTTGTCATGCAAATTCTCAGCTTCATTTTCCTACAAGTATCTGTCCTTAAATTGTGATGTACACCCAAGCTGAGAACTAATTTACTTAGGCCCATCTAGAACTGGTAGCTTCCATGGTCAATGACCCTGTGGAAAACAGCCATGAGGCAGGAACTCCTGACACACGTGAAAGAGTAGACCTCCTTGAGTTTGTAATGTTCTCTCTGGCTCACAATGTCTTGTCTGTAGCCCTATGTTCAGCCCAGAGTTTCTGTCTGCCTTAAAAACAAGAATGTCCCACTTAAATTTTGTGGTTTGAATTGGGAAATGATGTGGGGAACACAAAAATTCAAGCATGGCCTCTAGGTACAATAAGAGAGAGGGCGACAGGAGGAAGAGAGAGAATAAAGAACTGAAAGATCAACATAATATAACCTCTACAGAAAAAAGACATTGAAAGAGTAGGAATTAAGCCTACAGCAGAGGACTCCGTTAAAACGTGATGATTGCAATTGAGTGTGTGTATGACATCACTCTGTGCCATGAATCCTAAACTAATCTACACTTTCTCCCTGGCTCACAGTCCGGAGTCTTTATGCCTGAATACTGTTGGACCTCCATCAGTTTCAGATCCTTTCCAAGACACTCTGCTGGCTTACATCCATCTCTTTTTGAGTGTTCAAAGTGGCTTTTCTGCTCTGCCAACCTGAATACATTTAAGACTTGACTGATGAGCCTAGTCATGTGGACAGGGACAGAAATACTTCCCAAATGAGAAGAAAAGAGAAGTCCTAAGAACCCTAAGATGAGGAGCTTGGCATGGGTGAGGAAATAAACCAGGTGGGAAATGAGGCTGGCCAAGTAGCTAGGGTCAAGCCCCATAGGAATATACAATAACAGAAAAAAGAAGGTTTTATGTGCAAGCAGTGGGAGATGTATGTAAGGCTGCAAGCAGAGGAAAACCAGAGTTTTAAAGATAGAATCTTAATCTTCACTTAGCAATTGGACTTCCAGCCAGCTACTGTTTTACAGAGCAGCTCTCCATGGAAGGACTTGCTTCTCAACTTCCTTGCTGCAGCCACAACTCTGTCCTCACCACACACCTTCTGATTGCTTTGCCTAAGCCTCTACTGTTTCTTCTTCCCAAGGATGTCCATGGTTATGTCTAGCTGGACCATTCTCCAATTTTCTCCAAAAGTCCAGCAATCTTAGACAATTGGCTAAAACAATCCTACAAACATTGGAAGTTGGGCTTGTCTATGAGCATTAGCTCCTAAATCTAGATACATTTTTATCATTATGCTAATTACACCACTCAAATACTGAGTCTGTCTGAGGACTGAATCTGTGAGAGCTATTCCAATGATCAGGGTTCCCAGCTGAGCACTAGAAATAACCAGGAAAATAGACCACAGACACAGCACAGACTTAAAGCTTTGACCTATTCTAGATACTTAGATAACTAACTTTGCTTCTCTTCTTCTCTCCTTCCCTCCCTCCCTGCCTCCTTTCCTTCCTGTTTTCCTTTAGCACTCATCCTATTTTTCTCCCTCCCATTTTATCCATCCTTCCCCAATAATTAGAAGGAAAAAGAAGATATAAAGACATGAGAATCCTAGTAATTATATGCATAATGATTATGATGATAATAAAATAATCCTAGCCATCATTTGTTGAATGTATTAATTCTCCTGGTATTGAATCAGTCCTTTACGTATATACATATCATCTCATAAATCCATCCAATTCTAATTGATACTGTTAATGTCTCTATTTTAAATGCAAAGGACTTGAAATCTGTAAAGGCAAAGTCACTTGTCAAGACAGCACAGGAAGAAATTGAGTGGCCCAAATAAAGTAATCATTCACCATACTTTATTTGCTGATTGTGGCTGTGTGGGTAAGCATGATAGAACTTACATTCATTAGTAAAGACCTTATAAAATATACACATATGGAGACGAAGTATTATAAACGCTTGTCTAAAATAGGTCTGAATTTGTGAAAGGATGATTTGATGTTCTAATATGAATCGTATACTTTTTTTCGGAAGAACCTGTGAAGGAGCTTTGCCCACTGTGTCTGTTCAACCTGGACCTATCAACAGTGTGTGTGTGTGTGTGTGTGTGTGTGTGTGTGTGTGTGTGTGTGTGTGACGTCACTCTGTGACATGAATCCTAAATCAATGTAAACTCTCTCCGCAGCTTACCATCTACTCTTTATGCATGAATAAGGTTGGACCTCCATCAGTTTCTATTTCTTCCCAGACGCATGGCTCTGATCCATCCTTTTTTGAGGGCTCAAAGTGGCTTCTCTGTTTTGTCAGCCTAAATCATTCACTGTTATCCAAACCATATTGTTCAGTGGTGATGGTGTTGGTGGTGTATGAGTTGTAGTCAAAGAGCCATTCCACTCACTGAGGCTTAAGGGTATACATTTTAGATCCATTTCTGAGGAAAGAGTGAACTCTAATTTGAGGTGTCTGGCAAAGCTAGATTAGCTATTGGACAAATATAGTCACTATTGTCTTCTTTCCTCCTCTGCTCCTATTAACCATGCCCTGCCACCAGGCTCAGTGGTACCTAAGAGTGTGACAATATAATCACCACATATCCATTATGGGGCTGGCTCACAACATTTACATTCAGAATAAGTACCCTATCTGGTGACTTATTTGTAAGACAATGTAATTTCAAAAAGTATCTAGATTTTTTTAAACATAAATCTGCTGATCACCAAATAAGCCAGTCCTGTTGTCATTTCCTTGGCTCTGTCAAGGCACATAGTATATTTATTTGAGTAAGGAAAGTACACAGAGGCACACACACAAATCATCACATGCAACACTCTCCAAGGAATTAGAGCCTGGAATGAAATATTATAATACTCTAAGAAGTCTCTGCAGCTCGGAGAATTATTTCTATAAGAGATCCCATCAGGAAAATCACAGATATTAAGTCACTTTTGGTTTCCCTGTGAATGAGTTTAAATATAAAGACATGTATCTATTGTATGCAATATATACATACATACATACATATATACACACATGCATATATGTACACATATAATTTAATAGAGGGACATGCATTTTATGAACACACATATTTTATATGTGTTATATATTATTATACATATTAATATAGTAATATTATATGTGTCTTCCTAAATTATAAAGTATACTTTTCTAAATTGACCAAATTTTTCATATCATGGAGACATGATCCTACTGGAATTGGTTATGGTAACTCCTTATAAGAGAAATCATTTTAATATAGCATTATGTAACTCTAAAAATAGGAAATACTGGAGTCAAGTTAATAGTTTTAAATTTTTTTTCTTTACTTTTTTATTGTCTGGGTAATATATAGAGGGTTTACAGTAACATTCATCAGATAGTAGGTGCATTACTTCTCATACATTGATACCCTTTCTCATGTTTTTCTCACCATTTCTCTCCCTCCACCCCCTCCAAATCATCTTGTTTTCCCCCCTTCCCTTTCCTACTTCAAATAAACAAATAAACATATATACAATATACCAGGTAAAAAGGTCAGATACAGTAACAGTATGAGATTAATCATAAGGGCAAAAAAAGAGAAGAGATATAACATAGTACATTAAGAACAAAAACCACAAAAGATAAAGCTCTTGTTTCCATATCCTCATCCTATATGACCTTAAGTACATAGGTTTTGAACTATTGTAATCCTCTGCTAGGAGAGTTCTAGATAGGTTAATAGTTTTTATATCACAGGCTACCATCAACATCAGATAGGGAGGAAAAACTATTTGAAGCATCTTGGTACTATGTATGTATTCTCCTTTTACTTCCCTTTGAGGCAATTTATAAAATTACATGGGATACAAAGGATTAAGATTTAAGAAATTAAGGAGAAGGGAAATATGAAAGCCAGAGAAAACAGTAGAGAGCCAGGATCCTGTCTTAACACCTGGTTATAAAAACTGGGAAAATCCAGCTTAACATTGCCTAAGGATCAACAAGGAAATAATTGCTCCATGTAGAATATTTCAGTGAAGCATGGCAGAACTGGCCTAGATGTTGAACAAAATGAGCTCTCTGCAGTTTTCTCTGAGTACTGTGTCTTCCCTCTTTGGCTGTTAAGGTGGGTGAGGTAGATTGATTTACAGAGAAACCTGAAATTCTCTCCCAAGCCTTGCAATTGGATCTCCACTAGCCCATCTCAGACCACAAATCACTCAGCTAGAAGTATGTTTAATGAGATTCCACCCATCTCACTGTGATTCCTACCTCTTCCATTGGTAAATGAGTCTATTATCTGATAAACGAAAAGATAAGCTTCAGATCAAAGCCATAGGCATCATGAGCATTCCACATGCCCTCCTGAAATGTTACAGATGGCCCAGATTTTCACACAATCTTCCCACTGACCCAAACAAAACACAGGATGGTTTACATGATCTTTGATTTCTGTCACAAAACAGGAAGAGGGGGATGGCAAGAGACTAGAAAGGGAGGTGGAATTCCCTCAAGGGATACCCAGTGTTTCCTTGAATGGACACAAGAGATCTCTCTCACACATGGCACAACCATTGAAAGCGTCTATTAAATCTTAATAGCATCCTTAGTTTAGATGCCGAGGGTTATCTGGTATGGAATCTGGTTTGAACTACATTTCCTGTGCTGTGCTCTGGCAAGCTGTCTTGTTGCCTTCCCTGCCTCACCCTGTACTTGAGCCTAGTGGGGTCTGGCAGTTTGCCGTTCCAGAAATCAGACCTATCTCTGTGGCAAGCAACAGCAAAAATAAACAAACAAAATGTTCTGGTCCCTTTATCTCCAGGTGGGGGGAGGGAAGCAAGCGCCACATCCTAGACACAGGAATTTGCATGGAAGGGACCACTTGGAAGAGTTCTCAATCACGCAAAAGAGACCCCAGGAATCCAGAGACCTGAGGAATCCTGGGAAGCCATAATCGGCTCAGGCTAATGCTTTGGAGCATAACTTAACATTTTAGATCAGTCCAGAGGTAAACAATATTCTCTAAGGATTACGGACTTGTCTTGTTCTGTCTCAAGTGTTCTGCTTTATTGTTTCTGGAGTACAAGCTGTACCTTTGTTCCTAGAGGATTCGTCTGTTGTGATCATTTCATACCAACCACAGACTTTTATCCTTCATTCAGTCTGCCTACTCTCTCTTGCAAACCTTCTCTATAGAATTATCTTCCACTACACTGTTACTTGAACAAACCTTTCCAGCTGGTCATTTGTGTTTAGGAAAACAGATATTCTTAAGTCCTTATCCTTCCTTCCTTCCTTCCTTCCTTCCTTCCTTCCTTCCTTCCTTCCTTCCTTCCTTCCTTTTTCCTTCCTTCCTTCCATCTTCTTTCCTTTCTTCCTTCTTTCTTTTTGAAATAGAGCCTCACACAGCCAAGACTGGCCTGGAACTCACTACAGAGCCCAGCCTGACCTCAAACTTACGATTCTTCTTTCTCAGTTTCCCACTTGTTAGCATTACAGGAGTGTACAGAAGTGTAATACAGGAGTATAACACTCTGCTTTGCAGCCATCTTTAAAACTGGCAGGAAACTTGCTTTATTCCAACACTGTTATCAGTACACCCAGCAGTAAATGGCATTTATTATTTGTCTCCTATAGGCTGGAAACCAGAGAAGGTTTATTAAAACTATTCATACAGTTAGAGTCTATGTGTTCTGAGGCAATGTCCAAAGTGTATACATATGAATTAATACATGCATATGGTTTAAAGGCTTTTAGACAAGCACCCTGCCTGTCTTAAGCCAATCTCACATCTGGTTGCAAGTATCAATTTTGGTAAAATCACTAGAAGTCTAGCATCTACGTGACTGGAAAATAAACAATGGTACATGATATTGGTATCCAATGTCATATGAATTTCATGGTCTGCATCTCTATATGTCTACTGGATACATTTTGTGAGATCTGGACCCAGTTGAATTGCTCACCAGTGTCTCTAGTAAGGATAGCCTCTGCCAAAGAATGAATCTGTTCTGCATGCATGTGGAGAAAGTTTCAATCTTCTTTACCCATAATTGCTCTGAGCAACCACTGGAACACAGTTCCGCAGAAGGAACAGGAGTGTCATGGGTAGTTCTGGAGGGAGATTACTGCTGAGCTGAGCTAGAGTGAAGGTTATCAAAGGATGTAGCCTTCCTGGAACTTCAAAGAGCTTCTCATCAAAGTGTCTTGGTGGGCTCCCCACTTTGGTCAGACATTCCGCATTCTTATTTGTCGACAATTCATGACTTCTCTGACAGCATAAGATGACTTGCTTTCCAGTAAGGACATTATGAATTTGAAGGTGCACAGCTCAATTTGTCAGTGTTCCATTAGAGAAAAATCCTAAGGCAGAATGACAGGATCACTATACAAGAATACAAGCTCTCCTGCCCTCTTCTCTTCCATCCTTACCACTTCCATACACAAGTGGGGGGGGCATCAGAAAATATGCTTATTCTGTCCATATCTGTCATATGAGAATGCAATATCCTGCCAACCGGGGGTTTATTAAAATTAAAGACACAATGTCAAAACAGTGTATAATCTGTCCTTTCTGCAACATGAAATTAACTGTATATCTAGATAATTTACCAACTAAGACCATCCTCTCTCTACAAACATCTCATAATTCCTGAGGATGAAGGTATATGCTTTATTGTCCAGTCTTTCTTAGTGCCCTGCAGGATCTTGGGCTTATTTGGTTGAGTTTTACTCTGTGCTAATCTATGTGCATATGTGTGTCCTAGGGTCTGTGTGCATCTGTGTTCCTTCTCACATGATTTTTGTCTTCAGTGTATTTATCCTAGAACTGTGGCTGCACCCCCCTTTCTTTTTTTGCATATATTTTTATTGTAATTAATACAAAGGTTACATTATATTTGCCAGATAGAAGGTACATTAATTCACGTGAATTGATACCCTTTCTCATGTCTTGGTCCCCATTTCCCTCCACCCAACCCCCACCCCTCCTCTTGTTTTCCCCCCTTCCCTATCCAATTTCAAATAACCAAATACAAGTATATCCAATATATCAGATAACAAACTGTAACAATATGAGATAATCAAGGGATAGCAAAAGAGATGAGAGATAACATAGTACATTAAGGACAACAATCACTCATTATATGGCTTTTGTTTCTATATCCTAGAGGTCCTTTCATTTAGCATCATACTATATGGCCTTATGTATCTAGGTTTTGCTCTATTGCAAATCTCTGCTAGGAAGGACCAAGGTTTCTACTGATTATGACGAATGAGGGAAACCATTGAGCCTATGTTTCTTTGAGTCTGACTTACTTCACTTAATATGATTTTTTCTAAGTCTTTCCATTTCCTAACAAAAGGGATGATGTCATTCTTTCTGACAGCAGCGTAGAATTCCATTGTGTACAAATACCACATCTTGTTGATCCACTCATCAACTGAGGGACATCTGGGTTGGTTCCATATCTTTGCTATGGTAAATAGTGCTGCAATGAACATCATTGTGCTAGTGGATTTAGTCTGACCTTGTTTCTGGACAATTGGGTAAATGCCTAGTAGTGGAATTGTTGGGTCATAGGGGAGCTCTATGTTTAGTCTTTTGAGGCACTGCCATACTGCTTTCCATAGTGATTGAATGAGTTTGCACTCCCACCAACAGTGTAGTGGTGATCCCTCCTGGCCACATCCCCGCCAGTATCTGTTGTTACTAGTTTTCTTGATCTTGGCCATTCTAACTGGAGTGAGGTGGAATCTTAGAGTTGTTTTGATTTGCATTTCTTTTATGACCAGAGATGTTGAGCATTTCTTCATGTGTCTATAGGCCGTTTTTGTTCCTTCTTCAGAGAAGACTCTAAGCCTTTTGCCCATCTTTTAATGGGATGGTTGTTTCTTTGGAGATTAGTTTTGGGGTGATTCAATTTTTTGAGCTGTTGATATATTTTAGATATGAGGCCTTTATTCATTGTGTGGTTGGTGAAGATCTTCTCCCATTCTGTAGGCTTCCTAATTAATTTACTAGCTATGTCCTTTGCCATACAAAAGCTCTGCAGTTTAATGCAGTCCCACTTATCCAGTCTTTCTCTGATTTGTTGTGATTCTTGGTCCTTATTAAGAAAGTTTCGACCTGTGCCAAGGAGGCCTAGTGTATCTCCTATTCCTTCTTGTAAAGTTTTCAGTGTGTCGGCTTTTATTTCCAGGTCTTTGATCCATTTGGAGTTAATTCTAGTGCAGGGTGACAAAGAAGGATCCAACTTTAGTTTTCTGCAGGTGCTTAACCAGTTCTGCCAGCACCACTTGTTGAAGAGGCTGGATTGCCTCTTCTATTTCTTTAAAGAATGACATTGGGATATTGATGGGTATTGCATTGAATTTGTAGATAGCCCTTGGCAAGATTGTCATTTTCACGATGTTGATTCTTCCAATCCAGGAGCATGGGAGGTTTTTCCATTTTCTCAGTTCTGCTTTAATTTCCTTTTTCAGGGTTTTAAAGTTTTCATCAAAAAGTTCCTTTACTTTCTTAATTAAGTTAAATCCTAGGTACTTTATTTTCTTTGAGGCCTCTCTTTCTATCCCTCTTATTTTTCCTTTCTTCTTCTCTCTCCTACACACACACACACACACACACACACACACACACACACACACACACACACTTTTATACAGGAAGGATTTAATAAGTATACAACAACTTTATTTACCACCATGTGAGAGTTATTATTGAGTTCCTAGATACTTATGAGGTACTCTATACCTAATGTCTTATTTAATCTCTATAACAGCTTGCCTTATTCCATTTTTGTGTTTATATAACAAAACACAACAGACTGTGATTATTTCTTTTTTTCCTTTTTAATTTTCACTTTGTGGCAGTTATGGAGATTGAACTAGGGGGTCTCACACTTGTTGGGCAGGCATGCTCTCAGTTTAGTCACATCCTGCAGCCCTTTTTGCTTCAAGATTGCTTTTCAGGTAGAGTTTCACATCTTTACCAGGACCTGGTCTCCAATTAAGATCCTCTTACTTCTTCCTTCCAAGTAGTCAAGATTGCAAATAAGTATTGCTACGCACATTACACTGGAAGATTTATAAATAACTTTATTTCCCACCCTTGACCTGGGAAGTCCAAGATCAAGGTTTTACCAGTTGGTGAGGGCCTTCTTGATGCATCATCTCATGATGGAAGGAAGGCTGTTGAGAGAGGCAGATGTGGGTGAGAGAGCAAGAGAAGAGAAAGAACATAAAAAAGGTGGACTTGCTTTTATAACAAACCTACTCAATGGTGAATGCTCATCCCTAGGATACATCATTAATCCATTCATGAGTATCCTTCTTACTCCCTATTAAACATCCTACCTCTCAACACTGTTCCTTGGGGATTGTTTCCAAAAACTTCAGATTATAGCAGGACTCTAGGTCTTATTCATTGTATCCTATTTCTATTTATATAGCTAGTGAATTTATAATAACTTATGCCTCTACTGACCAGATAGGAAATCAAAATCCATAGAATATATGCAACTTGTTCATTGTTATATGACTAACAAACAGTGACCCTGAATCCCAAGACAGTTTTCTGTTTCTCTAATTTAGTTTCCCAGACCACACTTGATTCTTCAAGTGTGGTCTGCAGATCTATAGCATCAGCACAAACCAGGAAGTTATCAGGAAGGTGCATCCCTGGGTCCTTCTGGAGAGTTCCTGAATCAGACAGTCTCAGACAAAAGATTCCAACAGTCTGTAATCTAAGACCCTTACAAATGCCTGTGCTGCTCACAGGTTTGAGCGAAACCACCAGTCTTCAGATCACCAAGCTAGACTGGAACAGCGTTCTGAAGGACTTTAAGGGTTCTGACTACTGACCACTAAGTTCAGACCCTAGGCTTTCTACATTCTCACTAAGCAACCCTGGGTATGCTTCCTACCTTTCCTGCCACATACTTCCCTTATGTGCAAAATGAGAATGATGTCAAAACAACTTTTGATTTGCTATGAGAATGAAAATTGTGGATACACATAAAGACATTTAACCCAACACCTGGCAAATACAATTGGACCATTTAAATGCTATTTGTCAGAACAAGTTGGATAAACTTTATCCTATATGCTTGGGCCCAGAAGTATTTTAGATTGTGATTCTTTTTTTGTTGTTTTCTTTTGATTCGAAAATTTCAATAGACATGCTGAGGCAACATGGATAGGGGATCCAAATTTTAACATAAAAACCATGCCTGATTTATATAGCTGCTTCACCGAGCCTAAAGTTAATCTTATATAATGTTTTGGAACACCTGTATTTTTTTAATGTTCCTTATCACAGAAGATCAGGTGTGGACTCAGTCTACTGACAGTGTGTTCATGCCCAAAATGTTTTTGCTTTTGGAGCTTTGAAGGTTTTAGATGTAAAAAAAAACATTAAGGAGGTGCAGACTACATTATTATATAATACAATGCATGTTATTATATCATCAAATGCATATCCGTATCTCATGATCCCAACCCAAATCTTAACTATTTCTCCCTCTTTTTCTTTGCACTTCTACAGTATGAATTCAAGGCCTCATACTTGCAAGGCAATTGCTCTATCCCTGAGCCATGCCTCCAGTCTGTTTTCCAACTGGTTATACTTGAGAAAGGATCCCTTTGTCCAGGTGCATGACCCATTTATTTTAGGCTCCTAATTAGAGCTGGGGCCAGAGATGTGTAAGTGGTCAACCCCAGCTTCTTTACTGCTCATGCTGAGCCTAGAACCACCACCATCCAGATCTCAGCACCCAACTATTGGTTGTGAAAGTGTCTTATATGGATAGCTGGTCTGAACCTATCCTTGATTCTCCTGATCTGAGAATCTCAAGTAGCAAAGAGTCCAAGTGGGTACCCAGCTGGAACTCAGCTCCTTGTTTTCAATAGAAGAAAACGTAATTTGGGTTAGATCCTGAATTAGGTTCCTGCATTTTCCTGTTGTGACTCTGCAGTGTTCTGATGACTGATAAGTCCCTTTCTTGTTAACCAAGAAGACTCTTTTAGGGATAACACCCAGGCCCTGAGTTCTAGGCCTACAATTGACAAAAGAGATGCATACTGGGGCAAGCCATCCCAGAAAGAGCACCAAGAGCCCTAGAACACAGCTAGTCCTGACAACGAGGGGTCACAGAGAGGAACACAAGGTGTGGTGTCCCATCCTGAATGGGGTCACTTTGCACTTGCCCTTTCATAATCATCCAGAGCCAGAAGATCAAAAGAAAGTAGTTAATACCTGTCTTTCTTCTGAATAGACAGGAATTTATATCTATCACCTGCTGTATCTGTTTATAGTGGGTCTCCCATCCATACTCCAGTTACAGGCAACGATGATGATGATGATGATGATGATGATGGTGGTGGTGGTGGTGATGACCACGACTATGATGATTATTATATTTCTGCACATGGACCTAAGAGAATGAGTTGTGTTTTGTGGAGAAGGCTCTGTGGCTACGAATCAGTGTAACAGAAATGCAGAAGTGACACCTGGGTCTGTCTTGATATTTTAGTCCTGTGACCTTTGAACACAATCTTTAACATCTGAAAACTTCTTCCTTAGATGCAAAGAAGAAAGAAAATTATCTAGCAAGGCCGGCTAACCTTTTCTGAGCACTTACCTTGTCCCAGACATTGCCCAAAGAGCTTTCACTGTGTTTTTGCAAGACTTTCTTCCAGATAGCTACAAGGCAGGTAGTAACACCACCTCTGCATTACAGACAGATTGCCAGAGAGAAGTAACTTCTGCAAAGTCACAGAAATAGAATTGGAATCCTGAACGTCTGTCTGGCTCCATAGCCAACAACATCAGATGCTCAAAGAAATAGCCAAAACGATGAACACTGAACACAGAACAATACCTGGCATATGGAAGTGCTTATTAAATATTAATTAAAAAATGAGCAAGAAAACCAGACACATGATACTGATTACAGGGAGGGAAGAGCTGGGTTTCCTCAATAAAGGGAGTTTTGTTTTGCCATGAGTTCAATCCATGCTGATGAAGGATTGCCTCTCAAACCTCTCTCCCACGAATCTCTCCTCCCCACTCTTCCACCCAGTGAACCCCTGGTGTCATTAAGGCATAGTTAACACACGTCATCTTTCTTAGCTAATTTTGTTGTCTGCCATCTGGAATACCTCGGCTTTCGTGGATGTGTTCATACTAAATTAGATGAGAACATTAACTAGTTTCTCCCTTTCAGATGTGTTCATTTAGTTGATCACGACCTTTAAAGCTAGTGTCATCCACCCCATTACCAGGTACCATATGGTAGATGTCAGGGAAGAAAGCATATTTTAAACTTCACCGGCTCTGAAACACCTTCTGGCTGGTTGGTGATTAATTAATAACTTCCTGACCAGCAGCATCTTGGGTAAGGGCTGGCAAGGTCTTTTGTTTGCCATTTAGTGTTCATTGCCATTGGAACCTTTTCAAACCTACATCTGGAAGACTTCAGTGTATACAGAGCCTTCCCATTCGTCTTGGAGTATGAGGCCTGTGTGCAAAAGAATAAAACCGAAAATTGATCTCCAAGTGCCAAGTGCTTTGTGAAGTTTCCTATTTACTGTCTATAAAACCTTTTTACAGGATAAGTTTCTGTGTCCATTTATACATAGACACAAGGAAGATTAAAAAGATACCAAAATATTTGTACACATTCATGAAAGGGTTTAGGTTAAAAACTAGGTTTTTGATTCCCAATGCTATAACTATTGGTTTTCAGGGTTGTTTTTTAAACTATCTTCATGAGGTTCTGGCAGTTCACACCACAAATTCTAGCTACTCAGGAGGCTGAGATCTGAGGATTGTGTTTCAAAGGCAAAATAAGTCTCTGTGAAATTCTTTTTTGTCTCCAATTAACCAGCCAGAAACCATGGTTTCTCACTTTGTAATAATTTTGTATATGTATAGGATACTCCTAGAAGAAGATCACCTTAGCTTCAATAGCTACGTACATATGACTATATAAGATGATGCTAAATGAAATCAACTTCAAGATACGGAAACAAGACATTTTTCTTTGTTGCTGTTTTCAATATACTACATGAATATTTCTTTTTTCTTTCATTTTTCTTTCCTTTGGTTTATCCCCTGCTGTCACTGTGTTTGATTTTGGTACTGTATATCTTGTATATACATTTATCTGAATTGGGGAAGGGAAGGGAACAACAACATAGCGAGACAAAGGACAACGGGTGAACCAATGCAACAGCAATACTCACAAGACAGTGTGTTGGAAATGAACTTTACAACAGGGTACAGGGTATGTAGACAGGGAAAACAGAAGGAGAATGAGGGAAAGGGTAACAGCATTTTGGTACTAGTCAGGCACTAGTGGCTCATGCCTTCAATCCTAGCTACTCAGGAGGCAGAGATCTGAGGATTGCGGTAAAAAACCAGCCTGGATACTAAAGTCCTTGAGATTCTTATCTCCAATTAACCACCAGAGAACAGAAAGTAGCCCAGTGGCTCAAGTGGTAGAGTGTTAGTCTTGAGCTGAAGAGCTCAGGTACAGTGCCTAGGCCCTGTGTTCAGGCCCCACAACCGACCAAAAAAAAAGAAAAGAAAAGAAAAACAAATGTACTCATTATCTTACACATGTAACCATAAACTCTATGTATATCACCTTGACAATAAAATTAAATTAAAAAAAAACAGAAATTATGCTGGGCTCAACATGGTAGAGAGCTAGCCTTGAGCAAGAGTTCAGTGACAGTGCCCAAGCAGTGAGTTAAAGCCCAATAACTGGAAAAAAAAAATACTATCTTTAGCTGGTTGTACAACGAGATTGCATTTCAACATGTCAGTGTGAGCGTGCAGTGCATCTTAATCAATAATTCCCTCTCCTTCATCCTTGCCTCTCCAAACTCCACCTTCCCCTCAATCTGCCTACTTCCATTCTCACATAAATGGGCATTGGGCATTGAATTTTTTTTCACATTTTTTTTTACAGCGTTTAGATGCTGCTTTCAAATTGCTTTCCAGCAAATTGTTTTCCAGCAATTGTTTCCAACAATAATACCCAAGGCAAACTTTTAGTTTAAACTTTAGTTTAAATGAAGTCTTATGAATGTCCATTAGTATTCTAATCTTCATAAATTAATTTGAGCATTTTAAATATACTTGTTAGCCATCTTGAGTTCACACATGTGTACATTGTATCTTTGTGTCCTTTTTCAAACTCTGTTAGGCTGTTTATCTTTCACTTGATAGAGTTGTATAGGTTACTGGTTTAACATAGATGTTGTGTAGAAACTATGATAAGATTGGTTTATTTTTCAATACTCTATTGTATACTGACTGTGTTTCTAAGTCACTGGCTTTTTCCAAAACACATAATTTTTACCTGTGTTTTTATTTCTGCATTTCTATTCCTGACTAAGAATAAATCTCCTTGCACTCATAAAGGGCTTTGTTGAGTGAAAACTACCTAAACATAGTAATAGTAAAGATAATACAATAAAGAATGCAATTAAATAAAATGATTCTCAAAAAAGAAAAAAAATAAGTCTATTGGCCCACACCTGAAATCCTAGTACTTGGGTAGCTGAGGCCAAAAGATTAAGGGTTCTAGTTCAGCCTGACTGCATAGCATGACCCTACCCAAAAATAAAAATGAAATGAGAAAAGAAATGCTTCCTTCTACTAGATGCACATGTAGTGTTCTACTCATTCTGGTACTTTTTTAATTTAAAATATTTAAAATATTTTAAATTAAAAATATGGTTTTAAAATGTCATTTTAAGTAATTTTTAAAAAATGTTAATTAACAATTATTACACACTGTGTAATTCACATTTTTTAAACACTTCTTATTCCATATAAAAATCTAGAATTGGAATCAAAACTATAACCTGGAATAAATATAGCCATTGAGTTTTGTAAGTATGGGTATGTTTAAGGCATTGCATTTTTAATCTCTCTGTTTTTTAAAATAAATAATTAAGAAGTCGTACTGTCTTTATATTTGTGGTATTAGCCTTTCTTGATTAACTTAGCTTTACTGATCTTAGGAAAAATAGTTTGATATCTTATGTCCACATTAAGATCAAGATACCCATGAATTTCAGTAACATTTTCTTTTTCAACTAAGAAATAATTGAGACTTTTGAAGTGAAAATGAATTTTCTCGATATTATTTATATCTTTAATATAACTCATTCTTTTTAAATAAAAGAATGAATTATTTTCCCCATGTCAGTTGCAGAATAGCAAAAATAAGTGTTCTTTCTCAAGTTTTTCAAGTGATAAAACTTAACAATTCTGTTGAGATTTTTTATTCTTTTGTATTTTAAATAACTTTTCAATGACAGTTTTCTCTGCTCCTATTTTTGAATCATTATAATAGTCATTTAATTTTCTTGTCATATTACATATGCTAAAACATTCAGTAGAAAGGAAGTAATAAGAATGGTGACAGATGTTGCTGTGGTTCTTGACTTAATTTTGAAATTATTTGAACATTTTTCTCCTTAGGGTATATTTGTTACTGTTTTTAGTACACATTCTTTATCACATATGACTATTGTTTCTATTCCACTGAATTTTGTCAACATGTTTTCAAATTTAAGAATGTGAAATATTAGTTCTCATTTCATTTCCCATTGTACTTGATTTTGATAGTTTATATCATGTTTATATCCAATATCATATCCCTATCAATCTACCTAGCTCTTAAATACTTGGATAAGCATTATCAGTTTTGCAGCTACAGCTATGCTGATTCCATAAAACAAACTGGCAAGCTGTCCAGGTCTTCTCAAAGCGTTGGATTGTTTAAACAATGGAAGAATTATCAGTTGGTCCAAGTGTTCTATGATTCAGGCAAAGACAATCCAACTATAATTGAAGAAAAACTGGGCAGTACCATTGTCTCATGCCTTTATCAATTTGTGTCAGGGGTGAAAATGTAAAGATGGCCTCTGTAAGTTCTGATGTAAGACATTTGGTTTCTTACATTGAACTTCTAGCAACCCTGGTCTCGGTGTCCAGGGGTCTGGGACAACCTGGAGTATGATTCTATTATTGTCAAAATCCATTATCTCTCCCGGTGGGAGAAGGTAATCCAGTATTAGCATAAAATTGCTTTTCAAGTGGAAACCAATTATATACCCAGAGATACGAACCACAGAGAAATGATGTCAAATGCATTCTGTGCCCAATTACTCTTGATTACTTATAAAATAAATTCTAGATTGAAGTAAGTAAGTAAAGACAGGGATGGTAAGGGAATAAGAGGAATGAAGTGTGGGTCATTTGGTGACTTCTTTTGTGATGTCCCTAGAACCCCCAGACATTTCATTTGCTCTACAATAGTGATGGAAAACTTGAAGTCACTTACCTGAATTCTCAAATTCATGTAAAGTTCTGTCAAAAGACCCAGCAGACATTGTTAAATAATTTACCACAGTCTGAACTTTTTCGGTCATAATTTGTCTCTTCCATTTAAAGTGTACATTCCAGGTAAGTCACAGACCTCTCCTGTCTTGTGCCTGAATTTAAAAAAAAATAACTAGAACATCAGTCTGTTCACCAATCTTTAGCTGTCTCTCCTGCAGCCCATCTTCACAATTCTGCAAATGACAAGGTCAATGCCACTGTTAGTATGGAGTGAGAAAGCATAAGAAGAACACGATCCAAAGACTGGAAGTAAAAGATTAAGGATGATAACCAGGACTCCCACTTGGAGTACATCTGCTCACCCTTCTGACTTAGGTGGAGGCAAAACACACTCTAGGTGAAGCTCTTAATATGTACAAAGGCTGCCTGAAACAGGGACAGAAGGACCCTAAGTGTTAGACTCAGTCCCTATAGATGTCTGATGGAATGTGGGGGAAGTGAAACCTTATGGTCAACAGGGCCTACTTTTCCTATCCTAGGCCAGTATATAGAAGGAAATATCGACCTCACTTCCTGTGTGAACTGGCTCCCCTCCCTACCCCATGCCCACTTGAAGCATTTAATTAAGTCCGTTGCAGTATTTGAGATTCTGCCTTTCACTCCTTCACTCACTTTCTGATATAAAGACACCCTGCATTTTATTTAGTTGGATCTCTAACTAGAAATTGCACTTTTCAGAAAAGATAAAAAATAATGATCATCTAATTCCCTATTTTCTACAGAGCCACTTAACTTCAAGTGCTCAGTACTAATCAATAAAAGTCTTTCATCACAAAACCCAATAAGCGAGATCAAATTCAAGGGAAAAGCTCAAAAGGCAGCAATGGTTTGGCACCCAAACCATTTTGTAAGGTCAGAAGCACTTTTCCACACAAAGTTAATTCCCACTCATGGCCCATAGCCATTCTACCCCTTATTCTCTGATCTCTCTTGCTTTTAAACACCAAGCAAACAGGGCATGCTGGAACACAGAGGTTCCTGTGATCAACATCCAGTGAAAAAGTTAAAACCGGTATTAGCAGTAGGTAACACCATATTACCTGCCAGCTGCCACCTTCCAGGGCTATTCCTCATCAAGGAGAAACTGCAGTCATTTACTGACAAAAAAATATCAGAGGTGACATATCCTGTTAAGATGTATAGTCATGAAGTGGTTCCTGTAATCCTAACTCCTCCAGAGGCTGAGATCTGAGGATCATGGTTTGATGTTAACCAGAGCAGGAAAGTCTATAGCAATCTTATCTCTAATTAACCATGAAAAAGCTGGAAGTGGAGCTGTGGTTTGAATGGTACAATGCCAGGCTGGGGAGGAAAAAGCTAACAGAGAATATCCAGGTCTACCCCAGTATCAATACATACACAGAAAATGAGGCAGAGTCTTTCTGATGATGCTGTGATGGTGTTTGAACACAGGATTTCTATAGTCCCTTCTTCCTACCTCCCCCCACTTTCTCCAAGAAAGATGAATATGTGAGAAAAAAAAACACAAAAGCAGTAATGCCTTTGTAGCCAGGATTCAGCCTTAAATCTCAATGCAAACATTCTACTGAACTAGTTTGGGACTGAAGATCAATATTAGCATTAAAGAGCTGCCTTTCCCTCTCCAAGTCTGAGCCTCTTATTTGAGTCTTCCCATCATCCATGCAGATACATGAGGAGGAAAAAAAACATCACAGGAGAAGAAAGGACTCTGGGTCAACTTCTTCACTAAGCTCCCGAGTTTAAGGGAGGAAAAAGAGAGCAAAGAGGAAAGATTGAGAGTGAAAGAGAGATTCAGAGAAAGAGATGGACAAGAAGTAGAGATAGAGACAGACAGACAGACAGACTAGGCATACTATATTCATAATAAAGGTGGTTATATGCAAATGAGGTCTATTTAGCTCATTGAAATGTGTGAACTGATGGTAGGATTCAATTGTTATTTTTACAGAAATAAACTATATGAAATAGAGATAGCACATAAAAAGTACCTATTAATAGATGAGACAGAAAGTTATATGGCTACATCCCTCTCATAAATTACTTTTAAGCCAAATTAGAAATGTACTTTCACAACAAATACTTTAATAATTCCTTGACATGTATCCATAGCACAATTCATGGTTAAATAGACTTTTCTCTTCTTTTCTTTTTTTTAAAAAAAAAACATGTATTACATTCAAAACACTATCAAAGATTATCTAGAATTCTAGTATAAAGGAGATCTTATATTCATGAATGTTAGCAAAACCTATGTATGGGCAGAAGGTAGACACAAGAGTGTCATCACACACACCTGCAAAGACTTCAAGGCTAAAAACTGAATTTCAGTATTTTATTGAGAAATATTTATCCTTAGATAAATCTCTTTTCTCTTAGCATCTCTTCACATAAAATTCAGGAATGGGTTATTGAAAATAATTCAAAATGCTTACAAATTATTCTTAGCCTACTTGGAATTGTTTCTATTCTTCAAGTTCTAAAATTCAAGATAAAGTAAATCAACTCATATCTAAAGACTTACCACCCAGATCAGCTTGTTTAAGAGGAAAAGGAAAACCTATATTTGGATTATCTAGAGTTTGCCAATAAGAACAATGCCCTAGTCCATGCTCTGAAGGTGGTAAGTTGTATCCTTTGGCCCCACTGACCTAACAATTCTATCTCTAATTCTAATTCAACACAAGCACAAAAAAAATCAGCTTGAAAATACAACTTGTGCATTTAAGCCAAGAGCTTGATATTTTCTACCTCATGAACAGCTTAAAAGGTGACAGAAATATAGAGTTCTCATTTTTGAAATTCTTTGTTGTTTATGGGACTTGAACTCAAGGCCTGAGCACTGTCCCTGAGCTTTGTGCTCAAGGTTAGTGCTCCAAGCCACAGTGCCACTTACATTTTCTGTTGGTTGATTGGAGATAAGGGTTTTATGGACTTTCTTGCCTAGGCTGGCATCAAACTAGCATCCTCAGATCTCAGCTTCCTGAGTGGCTAGGATTACAGGCATGAGCTCAGGTTTTTGTTTTTGTCTTAAAATAATTGCAAAATATCGGCAGTCATGAGACAACCATATCAGGTGCTAATTCAGAGGTCTTTTGTCTGACAAATAGTGTTTTAATTGAATCCTCTAAATAACAGCTTTGGAGCTAAGGACTCTGTTTTGCTCACTGGTGAATCCCAAGCCACTTCCATATGTTAAAAAGTGAAAAAAATATGAATGACACTGCAATCTCAGAAACCCTTGGGCATTTTGTAACATGGCTTTGTAACTATAAGCTACAGTTCCCACCCTCTGTCGAAGACGGCCGTTCACAGATATTATTTTGACTTGAAATGTTTTGTGACAGGTTTACAGCATTAATTTCCTCTTCTTCTGTGCATGGCCTTTATATGGGTTTCTTCAGAAGATAAATCAGCTTGCCAGGATCAGATAGACAGGGGTCCATTTCTGTGATTTTTAAGAGACGGTCTCCCATGAATTAACTCTCAGGAATTGTGGCCCATTGTGGACTATCAACTCTATCAGCTTTTAAGCCTAAAAGCCACCAGAACTCATCAGTAATCAGCTTTTAAAAACAAAGCAGTGTTAATGAAATGATTTATCAGGCCTTATTGCTGACACTCTCAATTGTATTTGGAATGGATTTTGAGACTTGTTGTTCACAACTTAATCCTGTTAATAAGATTTGATTTTCTTTTTTTTGCTGTAATAGTGTACTTTGAAATGCTTAGGATGAAGCCGAGGTGAACTGGGTGTGCAGTGCTTCGCTTCTGTTGTCCTGTGTGTTATCATGGCAAATGAGTCTAAGGGAAATGTCTGAAGTCAGAAGGCCGATAAACAGTGGAAGCACAGACCTGCCTGCAATTAGAAAAGCTAGACCTCTTCCCTTCTGTAGGTCAAGAGTAAACTTTTCCATATCTGTGGTAAAGGTAATATACCCCAGAGCCTTTAAACCTGAAGGACTGTTAACTCTTTCCAATCTGGAAGCGATATCTTGGCATAAATCAGTTCCACCCATTTGTTGGGTTTCCTCTTTTTTTCAATTCTACCTAATGTATTTGGGTGTCGTTTTATTTCTGGAAAAATCTTTTTGTTGTTGATGGTGGTGATTCTGGAATTCAAACTCAATGTCTTTACCTTTCCAAATAATTGCTCTACCACTTGAATTATGCCTCCAGCTCTTTTATTCTTTAGTTATAAGAAACAAATTGTTTCTCTTCACATCTTCATCAAATTGTGCTATGAAGATTTTACTGTATATAAGGAACGAAATGAGTTACAATTCAACCAAAATTTAATTTAACCTATTGAGAAGAAATGGCTCATGCCAATAGAACACTTTTAAGTAAAACAAAGAGAGATTCTTCAGCAGAAATTCACTGAGCATCTGCTCTGTCTTAAGGATGTATAGAAAGTTACATTTTGAGTGGAGTAGAAGAGAAATAACAAAAACCTGTGGAAATTAGAAGAACATTACATCATTGGGATGCAGCATTTGAAGATGCATTATTAAAAGATGTTGGGGGGCTGGGAGTTTGGCCTAGTGGTAGAGTGCTTGCCTGGCATGGACGAAGACCCAGTTCGATTCCTCGGTACCACATACATAGAAAAAAGCCACAAGTGATGCTGAGACTAAAGTAGTAGAGCTCTAGCTTTGAGAAAGTCCAAGGACAGTGATCAGATCCTGAGCTCAAGCCTGGGACTGTCAAAAATAAATAAATAAATACATACATAAATACATAAATAATGTTGTTGGAAGTGGCTCTGTGGCTCAAATGGAGGAGAGCAAGCCTTGAGCTGAATAGCTCAGGCACAAAGCCCAGGCCCAGAGTTTAAGCCCCATGACCGACACACACACAGGCACACACACACACACAGTAAAAGATGGTGTTTTTAAGAAGAGAAAAAGAGTTTGAAGAGGTAATATAGGATTAGGTTTAAGGTGGGCTGGCTTGCCTCAATTGGTAGAGTACTCTTTTCTAGATCACCGAGACATGAATTCAAATCCCTTCAGTAAGAAGGCCAGGAGTGTGGCCTAGTGGTAGAGTGCTTACCTGGCATGAATGAAGCCCTGAGTTTGATTCCTTGATATCACATACACAGAAAAAGCTGGAAGTGGTGCTGTGGCTCAAGTGGTAGAGCTCTAGCTTTGAGAAAGCTCAAGGACAGCGCCTGGGCACCGAATTGAAGCCCCAGGAACTGCAAAAAAAAAGGCATAATAATAATATAGATCCAGGTAATAAGGTCCTTATGAATTAGGCTAGGAAAACACAGACTTTATCCTGTTGTTACTGAGAAATGATGCATTTTTGGTGGGGAGGAGAGAGGAGAAATTTATTGCTCTGGCTGAATCTTTCAAGTTCTAGCTCAAGTTTTGAGTGAAAGGAATATATTTTTACACTTTTAAAATATTGTTTTGTAACTTCCCATGGATTATAATATATGCTCATTGTTGATGCTCTATTGAACTGAAAATTTTATTAGTATGTGTGGCTTCATCTTATAAAATTATCATAACTGATGGATTTACCGTTCTGAAACAGTAACCAAATTTTAATAATGAAGCCATTAATACATACCTTGGCTTGAGGGTATGATAGTTGTGACAATGTAATATTTGCTCTGAAAGTAGCAATCCCCAAACTAATATATTTATACCTCTCCGTAAGTTGCAAAAAGCCTCCCCAGCTAGTTCCACATTGTGTCGTCTTGACAATCAGAGCTCCTTTTCCAATGCCATATTTCTTCCTCTTTGCAAGCAAAGAAAAAGATGTTTAAAATATAAAAGAAATTAATTACTAAGATAATCTTGAGAGAATGAAAAATAATTTAAGAAGGAACTGCAGCTTGAAAAGCTCACTGTTCCCGGGATGTTTCTTAAAAGGCTGTGGAGTGGGTTTTCCTATTTCCTGTGACTCAAGGCAGCATTTACATTTAAATGAAAACCCAGACATATAGATGTTTGACAAATACCATATCCTTATATGCTGGGTAACTATTCTTGGATAAAAAGAGGCTGAAAACATCCTGCCAGTACCAATATTCCAAAATACCAATTGGTTCTTTATGAAAAGGAGCATATTGTTGATTCATTTTGGTTTTAATTTGAGGATTTTTTTGTATTTTTTTCATATATTTTTATTGTAATTAATAGAAGGGTTACATGATATTTGCCAGATAGATGGTGCATTAATTCCCATACATTGATACCCTTTCACATGTCTTGGTCCCCATTTCCCTCCCCCCCACCTCCACCCCTCATCTTGTTTTCCCCCTTCCCTATCCAATGTCAAATAACCAAATACAAATATATCCGCTATATCAGGTAACAAAGTGAGATACTGTAACAATATGAGATAACCAAGGGACAGCAAAAGAGATGAGAGATAACATAGTACCTTATATATATATTCTGGTTTCTCTTCAGATCATATAAATCTTTCGCCTTTTTTTGTATTGTTAACTGGGCCCATAGATCTGCTGAGAATCAGCTTACTGAGTTTGAGTATAAAGTTTGTATTATTTTAATTACTGAGAATAAAACTTTTGTATGTCTCCTGTCTACTCCCTGATTTTTGCCAATGCCTTCATCTTTATTTTCATGAACCAGAGTCCCACGTGGTTAGTTAATATGGCACAAAGCTAAGTGGCAGAGCTGGAATTTAGAATTATATGTCTGGACTACGCACCATGTGCTCATTTCTGACATTTTTTTGTTATTGCTGTTGTTCTGTTGTTGTTCCTTTGCATCTTACCTGAGGTACTTACTAGAAATTGTTTAATAACTTCTGAACAGGATGTTCTTAGAAAATAATCTGCCTACTCCATTTCCATGCTCATACTAATTGGCAATGTTCCTGGTTTGAGGCTCAGGGGCTGGGGAATATGATACAACATCAGAACTAATGCTTCAAATGTTAGGGTGTATACTTTTCCAGCATCGCATCTGTTTTTTCTAACTAATAATTTAATAAACACAAGGTCATGGGGTCCAGATCATTTGCATTTATGTTATATGAGATTTGGAGACATCAACTTGCTTATCTAGGATTACACAATTGGACTAAAAGAGGAATGGAGAGAGATTTGAACCCAGGTTATCTTAAAAACAAAGTTCATCAGGATTCTTTTTGAAAGGATACTATCAGGTGATGAGAGGGAAAAAAAAGAAAGATTTTCGAACTTCAATTGAATGGGTAGCTTCCTGGGATGCTATTTCAACAGTCATTTATTAGAGTCTGAATTTTCCAAGGATGCCACCGCCTTAAGTAAGATGTCATCTTTACCATCTACAACCACTTTGGGGATTCCATTTTCAGGGAGAAGAGCGCTCTCTCCAACTTTCATACCTACTGTTAAAATTTTTCCATCCTTTCATTAGCCCACTCCTGTCACTGCCCTTATTGCTTGTAATACTTTTCCTTGAGATTATTTTCTGGAAGCCTCATGGGTCCTTTAGTTACACTATGGAGTGTACTTTCAAACAATTGAAAGAAACTTTTTCAATCAGCTGCCTGTAAGGAATCTCATGGCTACAGCATTCTCATTACTGCTGCCTTGGATAGGGACCTACAGTCAGGCTTTAGGGTATATCCTATGAGTTAGCACCACAATCTACCTTCAGGTTCAGAAACTGTCCATCCATCTGTACACATTTCTCTATTCCTAAAGTCCACATGGATAAAATGCAACAACCAACGGAAGTTTAAGAACCAAATACATGATAACAGAAATACACTTAGGGCTACTAAGATCTCTCATATCAAATTGCAAATAAGACTTCTAAGCATTGCACAAAGATCATATTGAAATCATATTGGTATACAAATTTTGGGAAAATCTCAAAGCTAAATTACTGTTTGTGCTCAAACACTCAACTTCTCTTCCAGCAAGTTTACTTGTAGTGGATTGCTCACTCACTTTCACCCTTTGGGGTCAAGTTCACTGGGCCACTGGTTTTTCTCAGACAATTAAAAGAAATGTTTTCGTATATTTTAAGTTTTGCTTATTTATTTATTCACACACTACATATAATATAGTACAATATATAAAACCGATGAGCTAGATACTTGGATGGGAGAAAGCTATTCCACCTATCATTTGTAAAGTACCTGGAACTGAGGTAAACATGGCAATCAATATACATTTGCTTCCCCTTGATGAGAGAGGGCCCACAGGGTACACACTATTAAGTGATGAACTTTATGCCTACCCCAACTCGCCATTGCCTATGAAACCAAATGTCCACAGACTGAAATTCCGCTTGAAATTAGTTTCAAAGGAGCAGCAGTCAAACACCACAGTGTGTACATATTTAGAGATAGGAGAGTTACATTCAACCAAAGGAAAATTGTGCTAAGAATTGGAGCTGATAGGCATTGGTTACGGCCACGATGGATTGAGGCGAGCTATAGGAAGAGGGGGAGCCAACCCCATCCACCCACAGAATGTTAGCCAATGGAATTGGAGCCACTGACTCTGTTCTCTCAATAATCTCATTTTAAAGAAGCCATGGCATGCTTAAAATCTATTAACACGGGTTTCTCAGCCCTGGGTCTCCCTAGGATGTCAACTCCAGCAGGGCAGAAAGCATAGCTGGTTTATTTGTTGCCATATCCTTACATTTAGCTCACTGTTTGATTCCTACTAGGTGTGCATCTAGAAAGACTGTTGAGGTCATGCTAAACTTGCTAATTTCCATATTGTGTTCTGTATTGGACTCAGATATTCTGTCCAGCTTTGCTTCAGTCTCCTTGTCTACGTTTGCCTTTATTAGTCGATAAGGCTGCCATTGCAGATTTAATTACTTTCATCTCACTATTCTTGGTTTATACCAAACCTGAGTTTCCTTTCTACTACCTTGTACCACATCCCGTTACCTGGATCACCCTTAGACCCTTGAACAATTGTTTTAGAGTCTGAGACATCAACTAGAAATAACTCCTAAGGAGAAGTGCAGAGTCTTCTGCACAGAATCCAAGGGGTACTAGGGTACTGACTTCACAACTGAAATGACTTCTGCAGCCTGTTCTGATTTGGCAAACGCTATGGGTGCTCTTCAGTCTGTCTTAGGAAATAAACATTTGACTCACCGTGCCTTGTGTCATGTTTCTGTGCTGCTTTATAGAGGTGATTTGCAGAAATGAACACAGGGCTCTTGTGAAAACAGAAAAAAGGGAGAAATGTGTACAGGCCAAAGGCAAACTGTACTCTGTTTACAGCTGAATGAAAGAAGAGAAAAATGGTGACAAATGGGCCAAGCGGCATTGAAACATATTTCATAGGAAAGCAGTTTAAAAAATATTTTTTAAAGATGTCTAGACGTATGAAGAGAAAAGAGAGGCAGCTATAAGCCAGATCTCATGTTCTCAGTGGCCATTCTGGTGCATGATTCATAAGGTCAGATTTTACAATTACAAATTTTGCATAGGTCATTCCTTTCGAAAGGGATATAATTCTTTCTGAGACATACTCTCTTCTACTCTAGCTCTATGTAGCCTGTCACACACTTGTGGGTGTCACATTATAATTCAGCAGTGTAAGAGATTCTACAGATGACCTAAGCTTTAGCAAAATGAAGCTCACCCCAGCTAACTTGAACTCAAAGTTGGTTTTCTTTTGCTCCTTTTATTAAAGAAATTTTCCTCTTGAAAAAAAATAGGGAAATAAACATAAATGAATAAATAAACTCATTTATGAATTGCAAAGTGGGGCAAACTCATCTACCCACATATCCAAACAGAATAATGGATAGCTTTAAGAGCTGGCAACAAAAGAAGTAACTGTATAAATAACAACGTGTGGAATCAAATTATATATGACATGCACACTTCAGTTCAATCCTTCGTTGAATGGCTGAGTATGCTATCTATAAAGTAGGATTTATTTATTCAAGCACTACAAAATTTGTCTCTCAAAAGATTATGCTATCACATTATAGTAACAAAAAATAAGTAAATAAATAAAACCTTGCGCTAGAAGCTGAGAAGCTGCAAACGTAAAATTTAGGGGAAAAAAACTGAAGAGCCTAAACAAGCAGTTGCTGGCTAGTCAGTCTATTAAATTAGTCAGTCTATTAAATAATGACCAGAGGGTTTTGTGGACTCTGGGAAAACTATGCTTTCTTAGTGATAGTCACTGAGTGGTATCTTCATGACTTTTCTGGGCCCTTACTCATTTTTATTATTTTTCTATAATCTACAAGGAAGTGACAACCAGGTAACCTGGCATTCAAACCATTCCCCTCACCATCCTTGTTGTTTCTCCTTCTTTCTTTTAAAAATCCAGTGGTTACTCGGTATTCAATCACTCTGTATTTATTGATTGGTACTAGGTTCTTTTTTTAGCTCAAATTCTAGTGAAGTCTAGGCAGGTGATTTGCCACTATTTTCAGTCCTTTCATGCATTAGGATATTTCAAATAGAGTCAAATGCTTCTGTCGTGAGACAGACATTTTCTATCTTCAGTGGAGCTGCATTCGCAAGTCTGCACCACCATCATGTACAGCTTCTTTGGGGAGATGATGTCTCTTTTTTTTTGGTCCCTTTTGGCCTCCATTATGATTCTTCCCATCTTTGCTTCCCCAAATAATTGAGAGTACAGGTGTCATCATATTTTTTCATAAATTTTTATTGTAATTAATAGAAGGGTTACATGATATTTGCCAGATAGAAGGTGCATTAATTCACATACATTGATATCCTTTCACATGTCTTGCGCATCTGCTGCAGATTTGAAGAGTGTCCATGCTGCATTCCTTTCTCTTCTCTTTATCTTAGTTCTTCTTTAACTCTTATTCTTTCCTCCACGCCACAGAATATGTCACCTGATCTGAGATAATCCTGATGTCAGACTTTTCCAATCCATGTCATCTGTGAAAGATGTGGTACTATCATCAGATCCTATAGCCTGGTTGAGGGGCCAGGCTCAGGGATGTCAGCGTCTCCCCCCCTCTCCCCCCCACCTCCACAACACACACAAAACACCAGGCACAATTGTTCTCAACAAATACTAATTGAAGTACCAGCTAGTAGGTCTTTATTTTTTTTCCTGTTTTGCAAGTAGAGAGGTGTGAAGAAAGCTGTTTATTCATGGAAAGAATTTCAATACCTTTGAGAGCAAGAGGGTCATCTCACCTCCCTTTCAGAGTTTAAGAATGAGGCATACAGAAACCAGGTTTGTCCCATGTTATGATAATGGCAGCTTTGTTCTGTCTTCCAGCACCCAGGCAGATCCTTCTTTTTTTTTTATTGTAATTAGTAAAAGGGTTACATGATATTTGCCAGATAGAAGGTGCATTAATTCACATACATTGATACCCTTTCACATGTCTTGGTACCCGTTTCCCTCCCCCCCCACACCCCCCACCCGTCTTGGTTTTCCCCCCTTCCCTATCCAATTTCAAATATCCAAATACAAATAAATTCAATATATCAGATAACAAAGTGAGATACTATACCAATATGAGATAACCAAGGGACAGCAAAGGTGATGAGAGACAACATAGTACATTAAGGACAACAATCGTTCATTATATGGCTTTTGTTTCACTATCCTGGAGGTCCTTTCAATTAGCTTCACATTATATGTCCTTATGTATCAAGATTTTGCTCTATTGCAAATCTCTGCTAGTAGAGCCCAAGGTTTCTACTGATTATGACGAATGAGGGAAACCATTGAGCCTAAGTTCCTTTGAGTCTGGCTTACTTCACTTAATATGATTTTTTCTAAGTCTTTCCATTTCCTAACAAATGGGGCGATGTCATTCTTTCTGACAGCAGCATAGAATTCCATTGTGTACAAATACCACAACTTGTTGATCCACTCATCAACTGAGGGACATCTAGGTTGGTTCCATATCTTTGCTATGGTGAATAGTGATGCAATGAACATGGTTGTGCTAGTGGGTTTAGTGTGTCCTTGTTTCTGGGTGGTTGGGTAAATGCCAAGTAGTGGAATTGCTGGGTCATAGGGGAGTTCTATGTTTAGCCTTTTGAGGCACTGCCATACTGCTTTCCATAGTGGTTGAAGGAGTTTGCACTCCCACCAACAGTGTAGTAGTGATCCCTCCTGGCCACATCCCCTCCAGCATCTGTTGTCATTCGTTTTCCTGATCCTGGCCATTCTAGCTGGAGTGAGGTGGAATCTTAGAGTTGTTTTGATTTGCATTTCTTTTATGACCAGAGATCTTGAGCATTTCTTCATGTGTCTATAGGCCATTTTTGTTTCTTCTTCAGAGAAGACTCTCTTTAAGTCTTTGGCCCATTTTTTAATGGGATGGTTGTTACTTTGGAGGTTAGTTTTGGAGTGATTCAATTTTTTGAGTTGTTGATATATTTTAGATATGAGGCCTTTGTCCGTTGTTTGGTTGGTGAAGATCTTCTCCCACTCTGTAGGCTTCCTGATTAGTTTAGTAGCTATGTCCTTTGCCAGGCAGATCCTTCTTTAGCCACTGCTTTAGCTAAGCTTGGATCTGATTTGACTGGTGTACCTTAGGCTGGGTTAGGGAAACAAACCCCAAAAGGCCTATGGCTCAGAATCATCCCAATCTCGTCCTAAGCGTGACTTGTGAGTGTTGCTCACTCCAGCTGAACCTTTGTGCTCCTTGATGACTACAGGAAAGGCTGATGGCTCATATACAGCAGTTAAAAGGAGTTCTTATAATCAAGCACTTTTGGGCAGATAGATGCTCCTGGCAAACACTCATTAAGAAGCTCATGGTGTCTCTGTGTTTTTGTTATCAATTGAAGTTCTCTGAAATCAATTTCTTTACTAGTTCTGAAAAACCATTATGGCATGCTAATGGAAAAATGCTGAGTTCCTAGATTCTCATGTCATTTTAACAAGAATATTCTTTTAGGAGATGGGAGTATTACTGGAAAGGAATTACAGGAATTGTTACTGAAAGGGCCCATTTTTCAAATCTCATCTCCTCTGAGTTTATGTCAGTTGGACTCCAGTAAGTTTAAGAAACTCTTTTTATGAAAGCTTTAACTGATTCTGAGACAAAACTCAAAGGAACACCCATTGACTCACAAGATCTCATAGAAACTTAACCTAAGATTGAACTTTTAACTCCTATGGTTAGAATCATTGGGCAAATATACTTTTTATTGTCAGATTGAATAGAATTGTATTGATGCATAATTCACATAGATAAAAAAGCACCAATGAGATGTTTTACATGCACACTTATACAGTTGTGTGCATATAATATAGATTATACATGCATATGTAATTACTCTTGTACATTGTCCTGTCAATGCCAAGATTAAGACCTAATTTTTTTCAAGTAAAACTGCTCCAATCAATATCCAATTTCTAACAAACCACAGCCTTTATCTTGATGACCATATCCTAGTTTTATCTGCTCTTGAAGTTTGTTACGTGGACCAAATTTGTATGTGTTCTCAAGACCTATGCATCTTCACACTAATGGTTGTAGTTCATCCACAATGTTTCATCTTGACATACATTGAGACTCTCAAACATGGTCGCTGTTGTTCCCTTTTCCCCAGTGAAAGTTTCTTTCCCCAGCAATACCTAGAGTAGCCTAGAGCGTCTGACCTTTCTGCTTCTTGAAAACCACAGCACAAAATCCACAAGTTCCAGGCTGACTCACTGAACACACTTCAGATATGACCTTTGGGAAGTGATGGCTCTCCTGACATGAGCACATGTTTCCCGCTGCAGGCTCCTAGTTTACATTCAATACTGAGAGTGGGCACAAGGTGGATACATGATTCTGGTCACCATATATAATTAAAGATGACATTTTTCCTGAACTTGGAAAACAAACAACCACCTGCAGAAGGAATCAGAGAAGAGAGACTTGTTGATAAAATAATGTATAATATAATATATATATGAAGACAGAGAAAGAGCATCTCATTTTCAAATCATATACTCCTTAAATTACATTAGTAATTCAGTGTGTCGTCTGTTATTCAGCCAATTTTATAGAAATTATAGAGAAATTCATTCCTAATTAAGAATAATATGATGGTTGGGTTTGACCCAGTTAAATTCTTATCTTTATGACATCCATCTTTTATAATACTTCCAGAAGCCTTGGCAAAGACTCTAGTTTTATAAGTAAAAATTAATTAATTGGGACATTAAATTTGAAAGATGCTTTTATCCTTTTCCCTGGTTCATGCCTACACAACAGAAAGCAATAATGAACAGTTTTATTCAAATATATAAAATATTTCCTTGAAGATTTCTAACCATTTTAAGTACTCAGAGAATCAAATGATAGGATAGCTATATATCTACAGAAAAGGGAAAGAGGATCTTATGCAAATATTTTATTGTGAGGATGCACCTTGGTAATAATTTTTACAAAGGTAAGACAAAGTACGCTGTTATAGAGGTGGCTTGAAACTAAAATATACTGCTAGAAATAAATGGATGGATAGATGGATGGACACATAAATAATTAATTAAATAATCAAATCTCAATACTATGTTTTTTTTAAAAAATTAAGGCTTTTCTAGAGTTCACTCCAGAGAATTGCCCCCACTACACTCACTTAATTTGACTCAGTAGAAAATAAATTCTTAATCTGTACTTTGGAATTATGATTCAAATGCCTTGCTATAAAGGATATTCACATATAAGTCTCATTGGCTTGTTCATTTATTCATGATTAGTTTCTTATATACAGCCATTTGGAAAAATAACGTTTGAATACACACACACACACACACACACACACACTCCAAAAAATTAAAAGAGTACATAGCAGATAGCAGATTGAGTAGTTTTACTCAATTAGTATCAGGGCTAGTCTCAATTTTGTCAGCCTGAGAGTTCTCAAGTATTTTAGAGTTCTGAGCTATTTGAAAGTTTTATTAAAATCTGGACAGGTTACTAGTATGTGGACAAATGCTTTCAGCTAAATTGTTTTCAGAAAATGACTGTTGAATCAAAAGAAGAATCTGAGTAGAGAAAAGGAAGTCATCTTGCACTCCTGAAAGGGATGGATTCGGGTATCAAGGGACACTGCTCAAAGCCCACCCTTTCTCAACACAATACATGGAAAACTAGATTAGAGGCTGTTAAGTCATTTGTTCTTGATGACACAAAAGACACAATCTAGAGCTGGCTATCTTCCCAGGTTATTTTGTGATGCACTTTTCAAATATAGCCATGAATTTGTTCATCATACCTTGCAGTAATAGATGAGATCTGTCCTAAATCATTGAATGTGGATTGAGCTTAGTGACAGATTGATCAATGTTTTGAGATAGAAATGGCACTTTGTGACATGCTAGGCTAGGTTAGGAGGTTCCTGTGGAATGGTTGCCAGTAGAAGCCAGATAGCATGCTATAATGGAAGATAAAGAAGTCCATGCAGAGACTGAGCTGGCCCATGGGACTATGTTACCACCAGGGCTCTGGCAACAGAAGGACCTCGCTCCATGTGAGTGAAGAACTGGGACTGTGGACCCACTAGCTCCCAGTTTACTCCATTGAAGGTATATGGAAGAGATGAGCTGTTCCTCTTGTTAGTCTCAGATGGTAGGTCCAGGAATCAATAAGATGTGTGTTGGTTTTAAGCATTCCATTTTCCCCTCATTTATTATGCAGCACAGATAATGTGGTATTAATGCTACTGCTCTTTCTGCTTGTCATATTACTACCTGCCCAAAAGATAGAGTGGCACCGAGTTTTGAAAGATGAGCTGACATCAATAAAGTTCTCACTTGACGGGACTCCAATGTCAAGTCTGGAGCGCTCAGTAGCAATGATGCTACATCCAGCTCTAAGAAAGCAGAATAGAGGATTTGCATTTGTATTTGTCAGTTGAGTCCTGCATTGCCACGGATTAACTTAAGTGAGCCAGCTGCTCCAGAGCACTTATTATTGAGGGCAATTGAAGAGCAGGGTCTGTAGAAGAGATGGATGTGGTTGTTCACATTCAAAGCATGTAAACCCCATATTATCTCTCTCTCATAGTTAGGAATATCCTGGGAAGGTCAGCTGAATGACAAATGTTTAGTAGAGGATGTCCGATGCAGAGGAAGTGACGATACACCCATAACAATCAAACAGCCAGAACCAGAAGCATAGGAAATGATGGATAAGAACATAAACCAAGAACCAAGCTGAGATAAAAGAGCAGATAGCTAAGCCAGTCACCATTCAATTCATGTGATTTCATGTGGAAAAATATCATGTTCCTAGAATCTCCATTCAGACACAAAGGGAAAGAGACGACCTCTCCATGGTTCTGAGGTTAGAACTCTCAAAAATAGTTTACCTAAAATAGGGGTGTCTGAAGAGAACGGAGACCTTCCATCTTTAGTGGCAGTTGAATGTGGTAGTCAGGAACTTGGGAGTTTTGATTCATTTTACAAAAAGAAGTCCATGGATGGAATGCCTTTCCTTGGAAAACAGCAAGCCCCTATCTTACAGTTTTCCTCTCAGCACTGGATGCCTATTAATGAAAGAAATGGAGAGTATCTGTCATGGAAGAAATGAAGATCAAGGTACATCTAAGTTTCTTCAGATTCCTTAAAGTCACAGTTTCCTTCTATGGTTCTATTGTCTTCTCTAATGACCCAGGCATCCTAGAGGCCCAATATGGCCCAACTCTATTTTATTTTATTTTTTCTTGTCCTATCTTTCTACTTAAAACAATTTCAATTGTCATCACAAATGATGTATATGGGGGGTTACAGATACATAAATTGCGTATAGAGTACATATTTGGACAAGATCACCCTTTTCCTTGATGTCCCCCCAGGTTTTCAGCATTGCTTTAACACAGAAGAAAGAAATCTTTACCAGTTTAGTGGGCAGGAGCAACTCACATTCGAACCTCACAGTTGTGTTAGTAAACGCTCCTCTCTCCCCTCTACCACCAATGCAGACTCACTAGATGGATTCAGAATGTTTTCAAAATTCATGTATGCAGAAAATGTTGTCTATCTGACAAAAGCCTGCACATGAAAGGAACTATGAGCATTTATTATTCCACGCTGAGTGCCGAAACGCAAATTCAAGGGCATTTTGTCTTTGGATCAGGGATGTGGTCTGGCCTCCTTCTCTCCTTCCTCTTTCTGTGTCTGGCTTAAACTGAATGGTTAGTTTGGTGTAGGATTTATTTGCTATTTCTTCTTCATACTGTACCAGCTCTGCAACTTGGACAAGTCAGTTAACCTCTCTGGAACTACTGTCTCTGTATACAAAATAGAAATAATAATAATTATCTCCTGGGGATGTTGTGAGAACTAAATAAGATAAAAATATGTATCTGTGCCCAGGGCAAGTAGGAAAGTAATACATACTTGCTTTCTTCTCCCTCACTGATTGGTTTCTTCAAGTAGTGATCAGTTGCTATGTGGCTGAGAGGCTAGCAGTTCCCTTTTCACCCTCCCCCTCCAACACCACATTCTCTTTCTCTTCCCAAGATAAGATATCTGAAATAGAGTTGCCAGCAGAAATTGCATTTAAAGGTTTCAGTCTTTACAGGAGATGGAAATGCAAATTCTTTTTCAATTTTATTTATTTATTTCTTGGGAAAGCAGAGATAGGTAGTTACACATCTCAGTGCCTATTTGCTCTGAACTCTTGCATATCTGAACTTCGGTTTTTATTGGAGGAGCCAAATTGCCTCTGCCTAAGTCCCCCCTGACTCCTATAATAAAATACCATAATCTGGATGACTAATAAGGAACAGAAGCTTACTTCTCACTGTCTTGAGGACTGAGAAGTCCAAGGTCGAGGTACCAGTGGATTCAGTCTCTCTCTAGGTTTCACTACCTCATAAACTCATAGATGTGGTTTTCACTGTGTTTTTCCAATCTGGAAGTGCCTCTTTTCACAAAGGCACTAATCCTATTCATGCATGATATACCCTTTTGACCTATTCACTTCCCACAGCTCCTACTTCCTCGGGCCTCAGCCTTGAAGGTGAGTATTTCAATGTACAAACACAAGTACACATAATCATCTGACCTGTGGCACTCTCTTAAAAGAGGAATACAAGAAAAGGTTGGATTTCTCAACCTCTCTTTGAGGCAAAAGTCCCCAGGAGACTCATGTTCTGGCCAAACAGGTGTATGTGGTCTGTCAGGCAATTCAGCTCACGCTTGAAGAGCGACTCAGCTCAGGAAAGCCTCCACTTTGTTCTTTTCACCCCTCTTCTACCCTCAGCCTGAAATTTGACCTTGCTCCCTGTCTTTCTATTAACATAAGTCATGGAGTCAGGCTACAGAAGTGATGGAGCCAAAAGAAAGGATATTGGATCTCTTCAAACCATCTTATACTGACAATGTACAGGCTTAAAAAAAAAACAAACTGGATAGAATAAAGGCATTGTTGTTTTATTCCTCTCTGTTCACAGCACAGTTTAATTGTAACCAAGAAACAGAGGAAAGGCCTCAGGGAGGCCTTGTTGGAAGTGTGATTCCCAGTGCTTTGTCTTTCACTGATGGAAACAGGCAGCTTTCCTCATAGAAGCTTCTAGAACGAAGCCTATGGGGTGTGGTAACAGGTGGGAGTAGGTTATAGTCACACTCCAAGCCAAAGAAGAAAAACAGTCATAGAAGACAGACATAGGGGACTTGTAAATTCCACTCTTTATTTTCACCATCCTTACCCTTCCCTCCTAAACATTATTAAACCTCTGCTATGTGACAGGCACTGCACCAGTACTAAAGATAATGCTCCTTGACGTCAAAATGAATCTCCATGCAATGGAGGATAATATCTCAAACATTCATGAAGAATTGTCCCCATCCATAAAGAGTATTGTGGGTTACACCCGCTTATGGGTCTGCAAAGCCAGCTGAGAAAAGTATTGCTCTAAAGATACCTGTGCTGGGTATGAAAGGATGAGGTGCTTCAGTCAGAAAGGCTGAAATAATTCGCATTTCAAGGTCTACCTCCCTAACTGACACTTGCTAAATACCCTAGTCTTAGGCACATTTTTTTCTCCTAGTCTTTATGTCTGTTCACAGCAGCTACAATTTAAATCTGCCTTAAAGGGAATTCAAACCCTAAGCCATTCAACCAGTGTTGGATACAGATGAATGAACATTAGGAAATCTAAGCATGGTAATTAACTACTTTGATCTCAACAACCTTGTGATTTAAGAAGCAATCTTCCATGTAACTGGCAAATTAGCTAGAGAATTAAAATTGCTCCCATTTGATCTATGAAAGGTGGAAAAGGTTCTCTTTAAGGTACAAGAACCAGACAAAGACTGTAGATAGGCCCTCCTAACACCCCTACTAAGGCAACTCACTCTATTAAGAGTCAGAGACAACTTGAGCCTCATTGCCAAGATCTCTGGTTCCATGAGTGACCTAATCAGGCAAGATTATTTTGGCTCATTGAAACATGATAGATTTTCTTTTTTACTATTTTTTTTCCATAAGGAATGAAGAAGATCATCACAGGATGAACAAGTAGAAAATGGGGGTGCAGTTGCAATGATGGAGCATTTATTACATGCCAAAGACTTATTTTGTGGATATTACTTGTGCAATGCTATTGAGACTTCACAGAAACACTCCAAAGAATATATTAGAGACTGTGTTAATAAGTGAAAGATTAGGAAAGCTTGCTCAGGGCTATATGGGTAATAGAGTATTCAGGATTCTGCCCCAGGCCACCTGTACCCCAGGCTACACAGTATGATGTCCTCTCGTATCAGAATACATTTTAAACCATGTTCCAAGTCAATTCCACTCTATAGGGCAGAGATGTCAGTTTCTTCCATGAAGAGAGAACAGGATGTAGAGGCCAAGAATGTAAATGGATCAATTATGGATTCAGGGATGCAGCTAAGAGGTGACAGGCTTACCTGATATAAGCAAGGTAGAAAGTCTGATTCCCAGCCTTATGAATAAAAAGGAGAAGGGGGGGGGAAGTGGAGAGGGAGGAGGGAGGAAGCTGGGAGGTGGGAGGATAAAGGAAGGGAAGAGAAGAAGGAAGAAGGAAAAAAGGAGAAGGTGGAGAAGAAGGAGGAGGAAAGAAGAGAAAGAGGGAAGGAAGGAAGGAAGGAGGGAAGGAAGGAAGGAAGGATGGAAGGAAGGAAGGAAGGAAGGAAGGAGGGAAGGAAGGAAGGAAGGAAGGAAGGAAGGAAGGAAGAAGAAGGAAGAGGAGGAGGAAAAGGAATGGGAGTAGAGAGGGAATTGGTGAGAAAATAGGGTAGGGGAGAGGACTGGAAGGAGAAGAGAGGAAAAAAAGAAAAAGAAAATAAACAATGGAATAGCAACGTTACTCAGTGTTTCTGCATCAGGAGCTGTAGAAATATTTTCCCTGGAGGACAGCTATGGGGCAAGGTATGTTCTGAAACTTGTTTGATAATCTCTTCCCAGAGGAACACAGTAATTTCTAGCCTCTAAGTAAGAGAAATAATTGTGTGTTTCCTGTTTGTCCTCTTCCCAATAACATTTGCCAAGCTCTTTACTAATTACTCCAGAACCACAGGTTGTTAAAAGAAATGAAAAGTGATCTATTATCTAGGCACCTTTCCATTCTAATGCACAGGGTTGGAACAGAGAAGAAAAGAAA
The DNA here is from genome assembly GCF_031878675.1 of Megascapheus bottae. Lineage (NCBI taxonomy): Eukaryota > Metazoa > Chordata > Mammalia > Rodentia > Geomyidae > Megascapheus > Megascapheus bottae. The sequence goes on along the minus strand of NC_143532.1, from coordinate 14,080,199 downwards.
AAAAGCATACCATTTATCCTCACTGAATGGGTAATGAAACAAATGACCTGGCAGAGAACAGGAACGAGGACAAAAATATCCCCTTTATGCCACAAGAAACACATAAAACAAAACAAAACTCAATATCACTGTCAAATGCTCCTGGGTACCTGCTAGAAGGAGATGGAAGTCACACAGCAGGTTTGGCTGTGTTATAAACTTGAAAGCTTTCTTTCCTTAGCCCCTAAATTATCCTGAGCTATATCAGAAAAAAAAATTGACAAACCCCTTTGGCACCTGGAAGATGGCTGGGTAGAATAGGAAGAACACAGAATTTTGAAATCACCTCACAGGAGAGTTAGATGAGGGCCAACATGTTTTTTTTTTAGCTGTGTGACCTCAGGCCAGAAACTTCTAGGACTCTAGCAAGGTTACAGAGAAGAGCAAATACAGCGCTTGGCCAAATGGTAGGAAAGTCCATAATTTTAAAAGAGAAAGGAAATATTAGGTCATACTAATAGGATGTGTAGAGAGGGAGGGTCATAGAAAAATGTTAATGATAAATCACTGAAGGCCTATACTATTTGTCAGATAATGTGCATTCAGGCAAGGAGACAACCATTCTCTGAATGGCTCTAAGTTGTCAAGTGCTTGCAGTTAGGAATCAGATCCTAGTTTATCTGACTCTATGACTTTTGCTAAACCTGTGTAAAACTCTGGCATCTTTGCAAGTAAATGGCCTCAACTAGATTATCCCTGGAGTTTCTGCCAGTCTTGGACACAGCCAAGTGACAGCCCCTAATTATCTGGCTGTGGAAATAGAAAATAGAGAAATGGGCAGAGGGAGACCATGGGAAAAGAGTAGGGCTGAAAATACACAGGAGTTCAGGGGAAATGGCTCTGGGAACACCTGACATAGGTTGATTGATATTTGGAAATAGAAAAATGACTGTAGTTCTAGAATAGAGGCCAGGTCACTTCAGGGACTATAATAATCCTCTCATCAATGCTATTACTTTCTGTTCATGATTCTAGTGAACATCACAGAGATTCAGGAGTTTGTCTGGAATGCCACGAAGAAGGTGACTTGAATGAGCCTTGTTTTACTATGAAAACAAAACCCTCACAATCCATTTAAGTTTATTTATTGTTTGCCAAGATGCCACAAATGAACAAAGAAGATTGCTTGACTTAAAGAAACTTAACATTGGACCCACCATTGCATGGCTGTGTGCAGTTAGTGTAGGTGCTTGGCTCCAAGCCATGTATCACCTAGGTGTGTCCCAAATACCTGATAATGGCCAATAGTAGACATCAACAATTTTTCCCTTGGCAAATTTGTGACCCAAGAAAATCCATGTGGAAGTAGTTTCTTTGATGAAGGGAAATTTAAGACTCTTCTTTATATAGAAAAAGAAATAGGTGGCCTTAAGAACTGTTCAGAAAATACTTTGGCAAAAGAATAAATCAACTTTCATTTTAAGCTTAAATCAAAAGGGCAGAGGCAGTCATGGGGGGAGTAGGTGATGAGGTGAATTGTTCAACTGCTGGATCAATCTTATCCTAAAGCCCGTGGAACCTCTGGCTTTTCCAATTATTAACTCTAACTAGTCTCATTTAATTCAAATCATTTAGTATTGAGCTTTCTGAAATTTGAATCATTAGTATATAGAAGTATAAATATACTAATCAGCCTTACTAGTTTTCAAGAGTCTGGGGAAGCATCTAAAAGAAAGACTAATAATGTTGAGAAGAATGACTTGATCCAAAGCACTAATTTACCAGCAAAAGCTGAATCTGTGTTTGATCTCACCATAATACATCAAGCTCATATATAAACTCAAGGAGTCTCCCACTTCATACTTCTTTTTTGTTCTGTTTTGTTCTGAAGGCTAACGTCCTTCCCTTTGTAAAAATTATTTATGTATTTGTTTGTTTGTTCATTTAGTTATTTATTTTATTTTCCGGGGCTTATGCTGAGAGCCTCAATGTTGTTCCAGAGCTTTTCTCTCAAGATTAGCACTCTCACATTTGAGCAGTTTCAACAGTTTCACCTCTGACTTTTTTATGTTTTCTTGGAAATAAGAGTCTCATAGACTGGCTTTGAACCCAGATCCTCAGATCTGAGCCTCCTAAATAGCCAGGATTACAGGTATGTGTCATCGGTGCCTGGCTGCTATGGAAATGTATTATTATTATTGCGTCTTACCCAGTCTGCTGCCCAGAGTAGCTTGCCTCTCCTTTACAGGTCATTTCAGTTACCTGGCCCCTTAGCTGCATAATGGAAAGTAGAAATAGTGCAAGCTAAGAGTAAGAAAAAATACAGAAAAAGAAAAAGAGAAAGTCTTTCTAACAGGCACGGTTCCACCAGAGATTTGTGCAGCAATTTTCAAAGTGAAATAGAAAGGGAAAATGGATGAGATGAGATATAAAATCAGAAGGAAAAAGTTTTCCTTTGTATCCTATGGACTCTTGTGGTTGTCATTATTGCCAAATGAATGTTCCCATTTTCTTGGAAGAGTCATATGGCACTGGGCATGTCACCAAGGTACAATTTGATCAGAGTTAAGTGATGCTGTTGAGTTTTGGGGTCCAGGATAGAATTTTAACAAGAACAATAAAACAGTCGCTGGAGAGCTTTTCTGACTCGAAGACGTGAACTATTGATCCTGAAATTGAGAATGTGGTTTTCGGGTCATCATTGGCTAGTTAACCAAGTTTCAAGCCAACAGAATCAACCCCAGAGCAGTTGATGAATTTCATGTGCATCCTAAACTCAAATTCTTATATTGTTTCATCAGTTGTTGGACATTTCTGACATATTACATTCTTGTTCATATTGTAGTTTCTCTGAAATTTGAATGTCATTGGTTTGCCTGGAAGAAACCTTGGTGTGGTTTTCATTGGCTGTAAATATATTTTAAGAATTTCAGAATGAGCTCAGAGAGAGTAGAGGGCCTCTATTAGAATAATGAAGGTGAGATTGTCCCCTTTAAGAGGATGATTAGAAATGACTAACAATTTTCAACCAAGTGGTATTCAATATCATAGCCAACTTATTTCACTTTTAGTAATAAATACAGCTGACTGGTGGTGACTCATATGGATAATACTAGCTATTCAGAAGGCTCGGATCAGAGGATCATGGTTTGAAACCAAGCCAGGCAAGGAAGTCCATGAGACTCTCATCTCCAATAACCTACCCCATAAAGTCAAAAGTGGCACTATGGCTTAAGTGGTAAAGTACTAGGCTAGAGCACAAAGAGACTCAAAGACAGTATCCAGGACTAGAGTTCAAGCTCCAAGAGTAGCAATAAATAAATAAATAAAATAAAATGTAAAATGTTGAGTATAAAAAAAAATCCATGTCAAAATATGCCTAAAGAAAATCTTCCAGTGTATTAAAAAAACTTTAAATGGTAAGAAATAGCTGTAATATTTTAACTAGCAGGACTTTTTTCTCTTGTTGTTTTGCCTGCAATCATAGTATGTCTTAAAGTGTATAGTTCTTAGATACAATGACATGAAAGATATTGTAACTGCTAGAATTCAAGCTAATAAAGAACATTCCCAAATCACTTACATAAATATGTGGCCTAAAATCACTTTCTAAAAGAAGTTACTCTTAATGTCCAATATTTAGGAAGAGAAACTTTATAACAAATTTCTAATGAAAATAGAAATTTAAATGACTGAGCAAAAGTACAGAGTACCCATATATTACTGAAGAGCCTAATAATAATTTGCTAAGAATGAGCAAGGTAGATGAATCTCCTTCCTCTGAACACACGGATTCACCCCTCTACCCCTCTGCTGGAAGGAATAGCCTGAAGTTCCAATAACTTGGGCTGTTTTTATTGGAATTTTTTAACTTTGGGTATTGACAGTAGAACAGTGCTGTGTTCACCAGCTTCCCATTGCTGAGGGAAAAGACTTGAAAGTATCAGCTTCAAGAAAGAGAGATGAATCTTGTCTCCCAGTTTCAGATTTATCACTTCATCATTGGATATTTCCATAGTTAGTGACAAAGTAGAAGCATCACTGTGGGAGATGCATAGTGGAATAAAACCTGCCTTTCCTTTCAGGGCAGAGACAACCTGTATCTTTCCCACTTCTGTATCTGCAGCTTATAAAGTGGTGCTATCTATGCTCATAATCTCTCTGGTAAGACAAAGAGAGGAGAGAGTGAATGAATGAGAGAATGAATGAATGAATTTGGAGATAGTAGTGGGTCTCATGCCATATATGACAACTCAAATTTGTAATTCTATGCTTTCCATCATGCTCACTCTTTCCCACCCTGCAGCTGCTTTCTCAAAGACTCTGAATCGCTTCTTTTTAAATCGTGCAAGCTTGCTGCTGGAAACACCCACAGATACTATCTACAAACACACAACTCATTCTGAGTAATCACATTGATTTAGAATTAACGGCCATTCAGATACCTCATTGAAGATGCCATCTGGGATGCTATTGCTTCTCGGAGGTATATCATATTCGGAGAAAATCTGTCAGAACATAGAAATAACTCCTCAGAATGGCCATCCCTGAATGTAGATAGATGCACTTCCCAGACAAGCAGAGAGGCTGCAGGTTTCATTTCCCCTACATGAGAAACTCAAGGAAAAACTACCACTTCTCCTCCTTTTAAATTCCAGGCAACATGGAAAGTTCCAGAAAGTGCCAGAAATGGCCCTGCACCCCTTTGAGTATCCAGCAGAGTTTTACTGATAACTAAAACTCCACAAGGTTATATCTGGTCCTAGAACAAAAATGCTTCCGTACAACTGGGAATTCGATCCTCACCACTTTTGCCAATGAAGTCATTTTGGGGTGAGTTTCTTGAGTTCTCTGAGCTCATAAAGTCTAGGTAACCAGCCTAGGACTATTGTAGGGCTTTAAAAGGATTAAGAGTCAGTAGAATCTGCTGTTTAATGCATGGAATTTATTATAATCTTGAGATGCTTACCAAAATACATTGGATTAAGTCATAATTATGTCATTAAGCTATGATGTAATCTTTAATTCGGACATTGGAGACAATAATGGCACTGGTGCCATTGACCAGACCTTACTTGCAGAAAAGATAGAGCTATTGAAAGTACCCTTGACTATGGAGAGGGGCAGCAAGGAGAAATCCCTGTATCTATGACATAAAAACACCCACCAGGCCTGTTTCAAGCTACAAAAAGTGCAGCCCTTAGGTTTCCAAATTTCTCCTTATGGAATCTTTCAAATAAGTAAAAGCCACACAGACCATGTTTGTATCCTATCCACACACCTTTTGGGTTGGTTCCAGCCTTTCACTCTGCCCAGAGGAACCCAAAGCAAAAGGTTCTCAGAAGATGGATGTCCCCTCAGCCATTCCGAGGAACACCTGGTGATGTCCCGGGCATCGTCTGCTTTTACTGCATCCCTGTCAGTGCCACCACAGAGGGTCTCGTGGGCACTGTGCCATTGTCCTAGCCTAATAGGTATTATCCAACGGCCTCTTCTGAATTGAAAACAGCATTTGAAAAAGGATTATTACAGGCAAAGTCATCAACCGCTGTGCACTTATTGAACCTAAGACAATGCAGGATTGATTATTTTTGTAGGCTATGCCAATTACAAATGTCTCTGCTATGAAATCCTTGGTGTTTGACTTTAACACCAATGCTTCCTAATTATTGTTTCTAAATCAAGAAACTAGTTTTTTATTTTTTTTAGAAATCAAGATCCACATATATGTATGTATGTATTCTCCCTCCCACAAACAGAAGTTAAGGAGAAGAATCACTTCTGAAGTGTATTAATAATCTTCAGTGAATCTGATTAAATAATACCGAAGTGCTTTAAGAAATGACCTCAGGTTTCCATTGATTTCTGACTGCCCTCAGGATATTTAAATAACCTGTTCAAGCTGAAGAAAATATGGATATTGCCTGAGATCGGTAACTCATACCTGTAGTCTACTTGGAATGCTGAGATCAGAAGGACTGTGGTTTGTAGCCAGCCTTGGCCAAAATGTTGCAAGATTCTTCCTGAACCCATAGCTGACCCAGTTGTGTACTGGTCCCGTGGTATACAGAGATCACGGGTGCAAGGGAGCTCAGACAGAAAAATCAGGAGCCTTGATCCCCATTTGGAGTGAAGCATGGTGTAGCGGAATAGATCTCTGAGTGATGACATGAGGCATAAAGTAGGCAAATCATGTTTCAGGCATCTTCCTGGGTAAGATATAAGGTCATCTTAAAAAAATAAGATTAGTGAGAAACAGGACTGAAGTTGTGGCTCAGAAAAAGAATGTTACTCTAGCCAACAAAGTTCTGAGTTCAGATCCTCAAGACCACCAAAAAAGAAAATATCGTACATGCTACCATCAATGTATCTAACAGCTTTACACACACACACACACACATACACACACTACACAAATACACACTACACACACACACACACACACACACACACACACACACACACACACACACACCCCTTAAGGGTCCTAAGCTGTAAGACACTGAATATAGATAGGAGACCCAGGGGGAAATCTTTGAAACGTAATAAAATAGCAAGTACCAGTGATATTATATGCATAATCCCTACTAAATACCACGCAGTGTGTAGAACATCACAGAAATTGTCATCACATATCATCACATTTCAGAAAGATGGATATTATTAACCTCATTTTATTCATTGAACAGCAGAAGCAGAATCGTTAAGAAAATTTCCAATGTGGCACATCTTCAAACAGACAAGAGAGATTTGAACCTGGGTCTTTTTTTTTTTAAGCTGTGAAAACTTTCTCTCTCTGCCTTTGAGTATACGGCTCAAGAACTGTCTGAAAGTATGTCTCATTCTTTACATCCACTTCAAGTCAAAGCAAAGGCACCTTCTGTCTCCACCTTGGCTAAAACTTGAACTTGAGGTGATGTCATGGAATAGCCTAATTAGATCAGTACAGCTATATCAAAGCCTGACTTCATTGGAGATGATGTGCTGGGTGCAGAATAGCTGTAGACTCCCTCCCAGTGGGAAAGCTGATTCCTCTGAAGAAGGAAGAAGACAAGTAAGAGAGACAGAGCACCTGGCCTTCTCTCCACAGCCCATGGGTCCTGCTTGCTTTGTTCAGATAAAACCCCCTGTTCCTCCTCCGTCCTCCATTCTCTTCCCATCCAAACTCTAAGTCACGTGGACCCTAACAAGGTCTCACCTCTAGGATCTACTCATACCTCTCCTCTGTGTCCACTGTAACTAGCACCTCATCGCCACACTGAGTTCCAAGATGTCTTGCTTGGATGAAATAAACAACTTTAAAACTACTCCTCTCTGTCCATAATCCTACACAGAATTCCAAGACTGATCTTATATTTATGTATTCCATGTTTATCATGACGCCTTCCTACTCCAGACAACCTATAACTTTAAGAAAGGAGTAGTATTCTCTACAAATAAACCTTACTGCCTAGACACAAAAAACACATCAGCCTTAGAAAACAACCTCAGCTTTCATTTAGACCTTAACTTCAGGCATTTCTTTTCCCCCCAGTTTTCCCCTAAGGCTAACCCATGGAACAAAGAGATAGTTCAGCACTTTGACATCACTGGCCTGAGGAATAAATCTCAGCTCATTAGCTTAGTATTCAAGGCCCCTCTGTTGGGCAGACTTGGGAACCCCACATGCAGGGTGGCTGCAGCATTCGGAGTCAATATTTCCTTAGACTATTTCTGTTACATGATACCTGCTCAATAAATATAGTTTGTTCTACTGTTGCTTGCTATCCTTCCCCCATTTATAAATCCTAAACAAGGTCCTATGTTCAGTCTCCACTTGGCTATCTCTTATTATTGCCTCAATCTTTTTCTTAGTGTAAAATTTATTTTCCATCCAGTATCTGTACTCACATTCCTATCCACAGTGGTTCTGAAGGCCCATTGCCTTTTTAGATGACAACCCCAGCCAGAAACCATCCCTCCTACCTCTGAAAACCTGTACACTTGTGCCTGGGCCTCTCCTATGACTTGGTTGCCTCATTAATTGTGTTAATTCTATTCTACCAGTCCCATCCTATACAACATTCTGAGCCTGGCTCATTTTTGTCCTTGCCAAGAGTTCTACCTTGCCATAATAAGTCCTCTGTAAATACTAAATAAATGAATATAGCCCCACCATGCATGTTAGGATGCAGTGCTGTGAGACTGTTGAGTTAATCAAGGACATCTCTGACTATGAAAGACTGGCAAAACATTATTTAAAGCAAAAATGTCCTCAGAGCAGGACAACCCTTCAGTAATCCAGATCAAATCATACTTTGTTCATGGGTCAAACTGGTTTGGTTCCAAGGAGTTTCCTTCCTGCTGTCAAGTGTATACATATACATATATATACATATATATATTCCCTCCTCATAATTTCTGATGGTTACATCACAATTGTCCCAGGTGGACAGGACAGATGAGGAATCCCAGACCGCAGAAGTAGACAGTGGCTCGAAGCCAGTTGTCACTTAGGTTATCAGATGTCTTTTGCAACTCCACCTCCTGATTCCCATACTAGCTTTCTCTGATGAGAGGCCTGGGAGGGATGCCATAAGCCAAAGATAAGATTGGATTCTTTATTTTAGCCTTTCCTTAAAGGCCTTAATAATTTGTCATCATAAATAAGTCACATTTCCCAATGTGTGATTTTTTTTCAGGATATCATCAGAAGCCCTTGGATCATGTGCAAAAATTCTGAGCTCAGTCTTGAACTTAATGAGCCCCAGTAAGTTGTTGTTTTTCAGCAGCTTCAGAGGTGATTTCTATGTTTTTACAAGTGTAGGCACCCTCAAATAAATGGAGCTGTTCATTTTCAGCTGGTTTGTCTCTAGGCACCATCTCATCAAGGCCCTCACTGAGGGGTTCGGGTGTTTTGTTTTTACTGGGTTTCTCATGGACCTGGAATCGGTCTGCACCTGGGAAAGCAATGTTATCATGGACATCTCTCTTCTTGCCTTGCCTCTTACAAGTAGCATCTCCTTGGTTTCCCCCCTCACTGTCTACGAAGTGCTGTCACTTCTACCAAAACTTCTGTTGATCTCTTAATGGGTGTTCAGCTCTCCTCCACTTATGACATATCTTCTAAACCAGTGTTCTGTGAGTATCGATCCATGTGCCTGTCTTCTATCAGCCCCATTCAATCAGCAGCTGGGACCCTGCTCAGATCTGAGCAGTGTGACTCCATGTCTGTATGATGCACACACAGGTGCTGTACGCTCTGTCTTCTGCACTTTTCTTTCTGAGAAAATGTAGGTCCATCACTGTCCTTCACAGACTCAGCTTATCTAAAACTGGCCACTTTATCCTCCAGCCACCCTTCTCTCTTTTAAGATTAAATGTGATCATACATGCACAGGCTTGAGAAGAGTATATACCAGGTTCATTTTACTCTTAACATCAACATTATTTGGTTGTCTTATGATTCCAAGAATAAAACAACAACAACAAAACGCCTGTCACTAAGACACAGTAAATCATTGCTTGATCTTGTCTCTTTCTAATACCATTTGGATCAAGTCTATATCACTGGAAAGAAATGTTGCATTTGTTTTCCTTTTTCTCCTCCTCTTCCCTTGCTTTAAATAAGACTAATATCCTGACTTTGCTGGCTCATAAACCAGAACTAAAGTCTTAATGGGGCTCCTCTGATTTCTGATAGTTCTTCAATGGGGCAGGCCCAACCTGCCCAGTGCAGGCAGCACAGCTATTATGTCCTCATGAGAAAATGGACTATTCTGAATTGTCCTCACATATCAGGAACCAGGCTGGAATGCATGAACAGCTGTAGTGGATGCTGTGGATAATGTAAGGAAAGAAAGACTAAAGATAATACTGGGGAAAAGATTCTACCTTATGTTTACTAAGCACCCTTGGAAATATTTTATTCAATCTCCAAAAATTTATCCATCATCTGTGGTCATCTAGACACTCTATTATGAATAATACAAAAGAAAATTTCCTACACTGGTGATTAAGCAAAATTCCTCCCTTAGTAGAATTTACAGTTTTGTGGGGAGAAAGAAACAATAAACAATTAAGCATAATACACTATATATTGTAATTTGTACTGTGGAACGCACAACACTAGAGCCTGGGAAGGAAGACTTAAAGGTACAGAGAAAGCAGGGAAGGAGTTAGAAAGGCTGACGACTGGGAAGCAAGGCTTGGATGTGGATTCCTAATTGCAGCGAATCACTTGAGTCACCCAGCAGCGTCGTACTGATTTGTGGTCCACGCAGTCTGTCGGAGATGACAGCCCTGACCTGATCATCCAAGGCCAAGAAATCCTCTACCCACTGGACCTATGGAAGGAATTGACGATGTATCACCCAATCTCCAGAAGTTAATGACACATTCACCTAGTTTTCCAGGACACATCACCTACACATCCACAGACGTCAGAGGACTCCTAGAACAGCACCACTTGAGACTATCCACACCCCCCTATGTGGCAAGTGCAACGTATGCTTTACTTTCTTGCTGCTTTGTGTTAATAAACCCTATGTAAGTCTTCTCTGCCTGCCCTAGAATTTCTTCTTCAAGAAGGTCAAAGACTTGTTGGCCTTCCAGACCCTCGCACTAGAATCTAGGCACAATAGCATCTCAGTAAACCATTACATAAGGGCAGATTCTCTTGCTGGCCCTATCTGTTCATCAATAAAGCAAATCGTGATTTGACCACCTACCAAAGGATCAAGTCAGTATTTGAATGCCAGTTCTGACTGCTAAGTCAGTGCTCACAGTACTGTGCTGTCCACCATCTGCTCTGGTCCAAGCAAAGTAGTACCCTCCCAGCCTGTGCCCTGCATGACCTGCTTTAGTTTACCACTGTCCCATGACAATGGAATAGGACAGCTTTCTTCCTGTACCAGCCTGATTGTGTCAAGTTTTCAAATGCCCAGGTCTCCAGTGCAGTAAGCATCAGGGGATGAAAGTTTATTTCCTGCCAGGTGTTGGTAGCCCACACCAGTCATCCTAGCTAATCAGGAGGCTGAGACCTGAGGATCATGGTCTGGTCTGAAGCAAGCCCAGGCAGGGAAAAGTCCATAAGTCTCTTATTAACCACCAAAAAATGCCAGTATAGAGCAGTGGCTTAAGTGGTAGAGCACTTGCCTTGAGCCAAAACAGCTCAGGGACAGCACCTAGTCCCTGAGTTCAAGCCCCAGGACTGGCCTTATGTTTTTATTGTGGAATTTGGAATCCCCTTAGAATTTTCATGGTTTCCAAGTTGTACATTTATTCAACCTCCTTCCAAGGTGATGGAAAATGATGAGGGCCACTTCTTCCACTGATGGGGTGAAGGATATGATTCAAGGCCCCACATGCCTTTGGGGAGATAATCCACTGCCCAGAGAACACTCAGCTCCGCTTTTCTAGATTCCAAGATTTCCTTTGTTTTACACCAGTACGTGTTGTTTGTATGAATCTGCCAATAGAGGCAGTGACATTCACAGAGATAAGTGACTTGTGAGCTTTTCAGCCAGGAGCAGAAAGAAGAGTGCCGACATAGATGCCTTGAGTCTCAAGTAAAATTGACATGTTTGTGAAAACATCCTATCCTCTGTCCCCTGCCCCCAAGAGTGACAGCATGGTCAGCTATGCATGCAATGTGCAGACTGTGGGAGCTGTAGGCAAACAACATCTCCAACGTATCCTAGTGTGTCCTTCAACCATCTTGGGTGATTCTTGCTTCATGTTCTGGTATCTAACACCACAACCTCCACCCCTGCCCACCGGAGTGAGTGACTTTCCTAGAAAAGAGACTGGGCCACAGTGATAAATGCAAATGGAAGTCTGAAAGGCAGAAAACAATTTAAGAGTTTAAAACGGCAATTTTCATGTTTCAAACATCTTAGAGGCGCTGTCATATCCAGAGCTTTCTCTGATGAGCACTGCAAGTAGGCCATCACTGAAATGCTGAGATGGAAGGAATCTAAACGGTTCTGCCCATCTATCAGTCTATGACAGGGCAAAGTGAGTGTGTCATCAGTGCCACGCTGGCCATGCCACCCAGTAGCCTGAGCTTTGTACATACTTCCACTCACTTCTCTATGTTTGCATCTGGTGTTCCTCTCTGAGAAAGCCATCTTTATTCCTTTTCCACCTCTGGGAAGACTATTCATGTTGCTGTGATAGCTGGCCCTCGTGTTCTCTCTTCTCTCCATCTCGGAATCTGCAAGGCTGCAGAGGAGCACAGGATGGTCCTCAAACTTCAATTCGCATCTGCTATCTCCCTGGCTTCCATGGGCATACCCTAGAAGGAATGATTCCATTCTCAGAACATCCTCAGAGCTGGTCCCCTTTCAATGATTGCATTTTCTCCACAGCAATGTGGGCCGCTGGCATGACTCTGCCAATGGAGACAGGGACCCTCACAGAGGTCAAGTGACTCATGTGAGCATTCCAGCCAGGAGCAGCGAAGAAGAGGCCCACATAGACATCCTGAGTCCAAACCCCACACATGGTTCCCAAACATCTGGGAATGATTCCCTTGTGTTTGAGGATTGGAATGGTGCTTGTGGTCTCACACAATCAAATGCTCTGCAGATGGAGTTGAGACCCTCTTTTGAAGACATACAAATTATGGAAAAATAAGTGAGCAGGAATGGTGGTGACGTTGGAACACAGGATGTTCACAAAATGCAAGACTGAAAAAGTTAAGGAAAACCGTATAGTCCAAAACTCAATTTAAGGTATATTTTATTCTATCCCAAACCCCAGCATCATTTCCATCCTCTAATACAATCTAGATACATTTGGGGAGTGTTCAGTTTTCTTGTTCAATGCATTGTTATCAGTTTAGACTATGTCTAGAGATTAAAAAACAATTGATAAGGCAATTTGTCAAAGAGATGGCGACTTGATTTCTGTCGATTATTAAATAACTTAGTTACTGCTCGTAAAATACTTTTAAGTAATGGAGAGGAGAACTCGGCAGCATAATGGAGTAGAGTGAAATTGCATCTTCATTTCAAAATTATATTAAGATTTTACTTCCAAGGTTTTTATGCAGTTGTTATAGGGTAAGCCAAGTAGTTGATCCAATAAACATAAAATAATCTTCAGTCAAGGCTATTTGGTAATTATTATTCCAATAAAAGATTTTCCCAAGGCTTTGTCTCAACTCTGTGAACAAATCATCTATAGTAAAACACCCTTCTTCCATTATTTCAACTAAAAGGGAAAAACATCTAGTTGTTAGTTGTGGCTAGGTTTGGTTTTTCCTTGGCTTTCTAACTCATTCCTGAGCAGAATGGTGCACTGTATTTTATGTTTGCAATATTTCTTGTTTATTCTCATAACTCCACTTAATGAAAAATAAAACTTGGTTCAGTTTCTCAGTGTCTTGTGGCTCTTTGTTGAAAACTAATGGATTTGAGATACAAATCCATCGCCATGGTGTGGAAAGCCATCAATATATTTTAAAGTCAGCAGGTTTAGTAGGAAAAATAATAATGAAAGACTGTAGACTTGGTTTTGGGCTCTAACCCTCTAAGTTCTTATGAGTAAACTTTGGAAATTTGTTTAACGGCATGGAGTCTTTGTTTCCCTAGTTGTCAAATAAGTGATTTCTCAAAGACACCAGCAAAGATGTAACAAAAGAGCAGGAATGCAAAATAGTACACCATCGTATTCAGTCAATATTTCTTATTCTTTCCTCTTACTTTAGAGATCTAATACCAATACTAAATTTTAAAAGAGGAATACACCTCTATTTAGTATTGGTATCTTTGCATCCTGCATTTCTGGACATCATAGACATAAAATAAATATTGATTACTTTCAGATACTGTTTTCTTGGAGAATATCTTGAAGACTAAATTATTTTCCTTCTGTTCCCTGAGGAAAATAATTGAGTATAAATAAAATTATTCTTCAATATTAATCTCAGTATGTAGGTACAAAATGCCATAGCACATGTGAAAATTTATCTGATTCAATAGTTCCTATCCACTCCCTACTTAATTATCTCTTCTTCCTTTATTTGTTAGTTTTTCTTTTTAGAGTCTGTCTTTAAAAAGTTATCTGAAGTATTGTGATATGCCACAACCTTTGAAGCACATGGGTAAATAGGCCATTCATTTTTTTAAAGGTTAATCACCAAAAGCCAGTTTCCAGATGCTTAAATGTTAACGATTTAAAAGACATGACAATAATGCATACAAGGTAAATTGCTATCTTTTGGATGATATCCATGCAAAATTGACATTAGGGAGTGATAAAATTCTGCCTTTTCTTCATGCTTTGTCCTATAAATGCTTTATAAAAGATAGAAAATTCAAATGCCACTTTAGATAACTTACCTGGTTTCATGTGCTCCCATAACTTCCAGTAACTTATTTTTCAAGAAGTAATCAAGAAAATTACTTTGAACCTCTCTACTCCAAATCAATATGAAATCTGTAATATGAGCCTGGCTTAGAAATTGCAAGCTGTATAGATTTCTGTTTCAAAAGCTAGTCACCAATCCAATAACAAATTAGAAATAATATTTGTTCCTTAAATCATACAGACATCAATATCTCCATATGGAAAGCATCCTCTGAAACAAAATTTTAAAAAATCCTACTTTTAATATAGTTATTTTTCATGTTCTTGCCAAGTCCTTCTCTTCAGTTCTTGCCAAGAGTGTGTTAGTTAGCTTCATGTTACTATGACAAATGACCTGAAATCCTCTAACTCAAAGATAGAAAGGTTTATTTAGCTCAGTGTTATAGAAATCCAAGTCTAGAGTGAGGTAGGCCCATTGGTTTGGGCCCATGGTGACAGTAGCACATTGTGGTTGTAGTGTAGCATACAATCCAACCAGTAAACAAAGAAACTAGACAGAGTTAGTTACCACAGGTCCATTCTAGGGCGTGTTCCCAATGATATAAAGACTTCTGCCAAAATTTCCACTACCTACTGATAGTACCACAGGTTGAGGAGCAAGCCCTTAACACATGAGCCTTTGGGAGACATTCAACCTCAAACTGAAACATTCAAGAGCAAACATTCCAAAGTGATATGGAGTACTGGCAAATAATTTCAGGGTTGAATACTGTGCCATCAAGATGGCTTTCTACCTCTGACTTTGTCTTTGACTTAATCCTTAAAAGTTAAAATGGACTCATCTTTAAATGGGATTGCTAAACTCACAGGGCAGTTATGAAGATTCAAGAGAATAATCAATGCAAAGTGTTTAATGAACTAAATGGCAATAAAGACCACTGCATAAGTGTGGACTAGTATTTCCCTCTTAGCCATAATCATAGTGTAATTCCCATTAAATGTTCTTTTTTATTTTCCTCCTAATTGGATATTTTAAGTAGTATCCATGTTGTTATATATTTGTCACCATTAAAATGTTCAGTATTTCACCTCTACTATTGATATGTCATCATTTATTTAACTTGTTTTGTGTTGGAAGTTAAGGCATTGTCCTTTATACCACACACACACACACACACACACACACACACACACACACACACACACACACACACACACACACACATACACACACACACACACACACACACACACACACACACACACACACACACACATTTTCCTCCCTGTATGATTTTTTAAGTCCAGAAAAGATTCCTGGGATATTGATGACTAAATGGAAGTTATCATGTCACAAACTGTTTCGTAAAAATTGTATAAAACCCATCAGTTATGGAAAAGTGTGGCCTTTCCAATATAGGTCTTTATTACCAGTTGCCATTGAAATCAAATCATTTCACCTCTCAGCACTCTGTTTTATCATGCTAAAACTTGAAAAGAACCCCTGGGTTCACTGCTTGTATAAGATTCAATCTTTGTCTTTTGGCACCAATACAAAATATTTCTTTTTACCCTTAATTATTTGTAGGCACGCTTCACATGTAAGTATATTAATTACACTGTTTCCCAGTTAAGATGGTAGAGCAGAGTTAATTCTCCCCCTATGTGTTAAGGGCAACACGGTTTCATTGGGTTCCTGCCTTTAATCAGGTGGAAAGACTCCCAGCTGGCTGCTGTTTCTCCTGGCTTTTAAGGAACCAGTCAAATTATTTTGAATCTTCTTTCTAAGTCTAGGACTTTTTCATCAGCGTTTATTTCCCTCACACATTTCACCCTCTGAAATCGAACCAACCAGTGCATGATCAGTTCACACCACCGCTGACAACCCCTCTGCAGAGTATGATTGGCCTTCTAGGCAGCCGAAATGGCGCTGCTAATGTTCGAGTTCCAAGAGTCGGTGGGGACTGCCTGCCCCTCGTCCTCGGTAGATGCTGAGTTTTATGTCCGCCCATTACTTTCTGTTCACTAGCACCATTTCACACAGTACATCAATTTTCTTTCATTTTTGTTTCTCAGCTCCTACGGCAAAGTTTAGCACTATAAAATATGTGACATGACTTGATGATGAAATAGCAGTTTCGTGCTAAAACTTCAGAGCAAGAGGCACTGTTGTGGTTTTCCTTTTCCCCCTTTGAAAGAAAGGAGTCATTGGGCTCCTAGACATTCTCCCAAAGAGGAGGTGACAGCATCAGCCATGTTCCTTGGCCATAATGTTTGAACTCTTTTACCTCTTTTAAATGTTCAAACTCATGCAGCTTCTAGAAGTGACCAGAAATTATCCAGGCTTGTTCCTCATAATGACTAGTAATAAGACATGTTATCACTGTCATGGCTCTAAACGGAACTGAAATTCCATATTCTGCTATGGCCAGGTCACTGTCTTTATTGACTCTTCTTCAACTACAGAGACATAAATAGAAGATATTGTTTTTAAAAAAATGGCTATGTCACATTAAAATGTGCTTCATTCTGCTGTCAAATACAAGTTAAGTGCCACTTAAAAGAAATGTTGTCCACACTAAGCAAAGCAAGCAGTCTCTTGATCTTTCCCTCTCCACATGCTTTGCTTTGCAGCAATATTATCAAATAAGTACCATCAACTTGGATGGAAAAACAAAAAAAAACATTCTGGGGACAAATTTGATGTCAGAATGTATTGTTAACTCCTCAATGAGGTGAATACCACAGAGAAATGGAAGAATTTCTCTAAAAGGCATACAAAGGGAACAGATAATTTAAACAGAAAAGAAAAATAGTCAGCACTTACAGATTCAGTATATAAAACCTTAACTTACTAATGTTTGGCATAGAGTCATCTCATACAAATGATATGCTCTTTTCTCTCTCTCTCCCCCACCTCATCTTTTTGAAACTCATCACTCCTATGCAACTTGGCGTAGAGAAATGATGACAGATGTATATAGATGGACTTTTTTTTATTACCCAACAACACTGAAACTCTCAAGATGTGGTACAAAATACTGAAATACAAGTGGCTCAAGGGGTAGGACAGTAGCCTTGAGCAGAAGAGCTCAGGGACAATGCCCAGGCCCAGAGTTCAAATCCCACAACAGACAAAAGAATTTAAAATATTGAAATACAGTGTTAAAATAATGAGGCAGAGTGGGGGGAAGATGGGAGGTGAGGGCAAAGGATGAGGAGGAAGGAGGAAGAGCAGGAAAATATAATCTTTCAATACCCCGAAAGCTGTGGGACTCATTCTACTCTTACTCCACGTGGCTCAAATCCAGTCATTTCCTAAAGCCCATCACTTCCATCTTTCCAGGAAGTCCCTCTCCAAATGTTCTTTTGCCTACGTGTTTGAAATCTGCTTAACTGGGTTCCCTACTTTCTGACTGCAATTTGCTTTTTAAATCCTTCATTTCAGACACCCAGATGATGGTTTCTAAAATTGGAAATACACACGTTTCCCTTTTTAAACTTTTCCTTATTTTGCAAATCAGAACCTTTGCTTTATGTGCTCAGAGGAGAAAAATTCCATTTTCATGCTGGAAGGAGGTCAGAATTACCCGGCAGAAGGTTACTCAGTCTGAAAGTCAGTGTGCCTCTCAAGTGCAATCGGCAGTGGTCCTGAGTCTTTAAAGCCCTCTCCTTTCAGCAGCAATGACTGTTAGGTGATTCTAAGCCATTTGCGGATTTGATAGTCCAAATTACGTTGCTTCTCAGCTTTCTTCATTACGAGCATAGGACTCATTTTCTCACACTACTGAGTCACTAGTGGATACCGGTTTTCTTTCCAGTTTACAAAGTTTTGTTCATGTCACTGTCTTCTGGTCTTGTTACCTATGCCTCTTCAAAAATCCTGTATTAATGTTTCAATGGAATTATGAGAGCAAGATAAAATACATGTTCTCCACTTGGAAACTGTTTCTATTTAGTTACAAAAAGGAAATAAATAAGCTTACACACAAATCTACAATGAATGCACAGAGTAATGTATGCAAAAGCAATATTTTCAGAGTTAAAAAAAGAAAGTGTCACGATATGGTACATACAAATTACGTTACATTTTTAATCTTAGAACTTCCAAATGTGGCCCTAAAGACAAGTATATTGATTTCTCACACTACTGAACTAGCAGAGCACACTAATAAAAAACACAAAGCATATAAAATGTACAGCTCCATAAGGTATAATGTCAGAAGAGTCTTCACAGCTATTCCTTTTCATTGTTGCATAATATTCTACAGAGTTGAGATACCATGACTCACTGATTCTTTTCCTTTCTGCTTTCCTACCATAAGTAAAACTCTATATATGTCATTGTCCTACTTGGTAAAGAATCTATGCTAGTTCCATAGCACTTAGAACTATTGCAGTTCGAAGAGCATGTTTTAGTTTTTTGTAAAATAATTATTTCAATGTTTGTTATGAAGGTGATATACAGAAGGGCTATAGTTACATAAGTCAGAGATTGAGTAAGTATCTTTTTGGACCTTATCATCCTCTTCCTCATTTCCTCCTAGATTTTTTCCTTCCATTCCTCCTCCTCAAGTTGTGTCTGACATTTTAATTAATGTTTTAAAATATTTTATGTCTTTGTGTATCACATAGCACTTTGCTCTCTCTTTTTGTAGGAGAGTTCCTATCATCTCTCCTTTGCCTGGTTAGTTATTAGCTGTTGTAATTGGTTTGCATGAACTCTTCACTCATTTAGCTGGAGACCCAGGCACACTTGAAGGTGCTTTGATGAGGATGTGAAAGGTCATCCATAGCTCCTATGTTGTGGTTTGATGACCTTTCAGGAAGTGACTGGATCCTAAGGACTCAGAACAAATCCACAGATGCATGCCTTGATAAATTCAAAATGTAATGGCCTTTCTGGGAAATGGTCAGACAGAGGAGATAAGGCCTAGTTGGAGAAAGTAGGATAAGGACATACATGCCCTGAAAAGAGACACCCTTCCCCTGACTCATTCTTTTATCTCCTTGCTTCCTGTCTACCATTAGGTGAACAACTCATATGATCTCATTTCCCCCACCACAATATTTAGCCTCACTATGGAAAAAATAATGAAGCTCCTTCACAAGAGGCCATAACCTCTGAAACTGTGAGCCAAAATAAACCTCTTCTTCCTTTCAGTTTCTTTCTTTCTTTTTCCCCCAATCAATGGTATTCCTCTTAGAAGCAACATGTCTGACTAATGCTACATCAGAAGAGACCTGTTTATTTTTTTTTCTTTCTTTGAGTTCACAAGCTAGTGGCCTTGGGTTGTTATAAGCTTAAAAGAAATGGTACTATGACAAGATGAGGGGTGGGGGGGGGGGAATGGGGACCAAGACAGGTGGAAGGGTATCAATGTATGTGAATTAATGCACCTTCTGTCTGGCAAATATCATGCAACCCTTCTATTAATTACAATAAAAATATATTTAAAAAAAGAAATGGTACTATGAACAGGGAGACACACGGTGTAAGGATGTCCCTTGCTGCCGGAGGAACAGCATACAAGGCTACCAGAAGTATGGAGGCATGTGTTAGGAGACAGATGTAAAAGAAAAAAACCATCTCTCTTACATTTGTGGTAAGTAGTATTCTTCATTTATTTTTGACTCTAAAAGCTAGATATTTTTCAGTGCATATGTATACTCAAATCTTTCTGTCATACTTGAGCTGTGACCATCTCTATTAAGAATAATTCTATCAAAATCCGAGGGAAAACAGGGTAGAAAAGTGAAGACGTGGAATTCTCTGGATATTGATGAACGTGAACTATGCAAACTCATTGGTGGAGCTGGGAGGGAGGGACTGAAAGAGTGAGAGGACAGATGACACTGCATGAAAGGAAATGTACTTATTGACCAACACATGCAAATATAACCCCACTGGATATCACTGCTATAATAACAGTTATGAAAAGGAACGATTCTATCAGGCTCTGGATGAGCCTATCACGACTCACTTGAACAAAAGCATCACAAAGCTGCTGCAGCTAAGGCCTCTTCTTAGGGACAGTTATACAATCACACCAAGGCAACAGTTGTCACCACACGCGATCAATGATTAAGACAGCACTGCCTCTCAGAATGGCTTTGGCTGTCGTCTGTTACAGAAGCAATCGACATTGCTGCTCATTATTCTGTGCAAAGAGTGTAGTCATTTGGCCCTTAATTATAGACATGAAATAGGTCTGCTGGGACCAGATCAAGTTCCATTTATGATGGAGAAACACTTAATAGGACTTCATAAAATGCATGGTCTTTGTTATCTTTTCTTTATATTTAGAATCAGGAAGTTATGTTTTCTACAATGACCTTCTGAGGGTTTAATTATTGTTTGGGCAACCTCTCTTCATGAAAATATGTGAGTATTACAGATGTGAATGACGTGGTTCTTTCCTGCCAGAGTTTAGAGGTATCACAACGCCTAGAAAATTACCAAAATTGGAGCCAGGAGTTTGGCCTCATGGTAGAGTGCTTGCCTAGCATGCACAAAAGCCCGGGTTCAATTCGTCTATACCACATACATAGAAAAAATCTGGAAGTGGTGGTGTGGCTCAAGTGGTAGAGCTCTGGCCTTGAGAAAAGTCCAAAGATGATGCTCAGGCCCTGAGTTCAAGCCCCATGACTGGCAAAAAAAAAAAAGAAAATCACAAAAATTATCTACTTGTTCTGTCCATAAATATACTTTCTCTAGAGTGTCAACTCCTTGAAGGCAGGGATTGTCTTATTCTTCCTAGTACCTGCTATGCCTTTTAAGTAGGAGAGGCTCCAGAGGTCTGATGCATGACTAGTTTATTGTTAAGAGACTTGAGAAGTTCAGGCCCATCTCCAATTCTGGTGTACTGAAACTCTAAGTATGGGAGATAAAAGTAGGCTGTTAGTGGAATTGGCTCATGGGCTTGTGTTATGGGTAAGCCTGGTATATACAGAGTCTAGAAAAATGATAATTAAGGCCACAGAGGGTAGGACAAATTTCAGCAACAATGATAAACTCAAAGTGGTAGAAATGGTTGAATATGCACAGTGAGCAAGTATCTAAGTTTTAGAGGGCTGTAACCAAGCTCAGAGAGGTTGGCATCCTCTCCAAAGATATACTCTTTATAAAAATAAATAAATAAGATAATAACAGGGTTATGGCATCATCTGATTTATGTATTTGAGAGTTCATTCTTGGAAAGAATTAGGGAGAGAAAAAAGAGAAACCTCAGCCAATCACTAAGCAATTGCCATATTTATATGAAACTGAATTAAGGTCTGGTCCTATTCCAATGTTAGGCCAAGATCATCTACTTGCGAGATACCTGCAGGATCATCTACAGCCATTACAAGCTGTAACTGACCAGTCCTAAATTAGGAGGCCATCAAGAGGCCCCAACAAGATCCGTGTATGTAGCTCAGGCTCTGAAGGACCAATTTGTCCTCAATTAGAGGAGAAAGGCTAAGGTCATAGAAAAGAATCTGACAAAAGAGTCTATGCAAACCCTTCTGTTAGAGGCGAGCCCAGGACATTTAGGAACCAAGTTCTAGATGGCTTCAGGTCATGCATGGACCGTGGACCAGCGTGACATGGCCAACCAGGGTAAGTAATTGCTCTCAAGCAGAGAGAATGGACACCACCAAATGGTCACTTTGAAAGGATCATCCAAACTTGTGCTGGTATTTGGCTACAGATATTAAAACGATCATAACAGAACATGAATCTGTCAGCTAAGAGAAAACTAAAGGGAGAAGGTGACTGTCTCTATGAAAACCAGATGGTGCCTAGGAAAACAGAAGTTTACAATTGCTTTAAAATGTCAGCATCCCAGGAGAGTTAAAGGGAAAGGCTAGTGGCATGAACTATAGTAATACATCCAAAATAGGAACCACACATTTGGGTAGGCAGAAGACAGTGAGTATAACTTGGGACATGGAAGTTGTAGAGTGGAATTAAGATACTGAGTAGGCAAAAATACAAATAAAGCTGGATTTCAGGACAGGTGGGTACATTCTAGTCACTAAATTAGAGACTCAAACATCTCTCTTTTCAAGGAAATTAGTGTATCAACAGTAATGAAGGGGTGGCCTCAACTGTAGTCAAGGGGAGCAATTAGGAGGTTAAGAGCTTATGGGTAAATAGGTCATTATTTTACATTTTCAAGACAATGTGTCTGTCTCCTGCACTGGATATTTTCACTAAGTAGCCTTACTGCCATTCTGCAGGGGAAAGCTAGAGAATGATACAACCAGTAAAGGAGGAAAATTTCTAATGGTGCTACATATATAAAGATTTCATATCACCAAAGAAAATAAGACCAACATCAGGCCCCTAATAAACCAACAAAGGCCTAAGCAACAATTCACCATAAATGTAGGCTTAGAAATTGCTAGCACATCCATGTGAAGAAGGGGCCTGGATTTTCAATCCTCTAATAAAAATAAAAAGGAAGAAGCAGTTAAAAAAAAGTGAACTGATTTTTCACCCATCTAATTAACACACATTAAAAATTAAAAAGACAGGAGTGGAGAAAATGATGTTTGAAAGTTGGGCTTAACTTTCTTTCCTGCATTGCTCTAGGGAGTGTTAATTAGCACAACTCTTTTAGGAACAATTTAGCAATATGTATCATGAGCCTTTTAAAACTTCCAATTTGACCCATTAATTCTGCTTCCAGGCTACAAACAAAATGAAATAATCCTGAATAGCACACAAAATTCATGCAAAAACATGTCTTTGGAATTATGCACTGCAAACTTAACATGCCCTGTGAAGGATATACAACACATTTTGCCACTGTTAACTTTACAATACAATTTTTGGATTCTTTTCCAAAATGGAGTCTTATCCAGTTTCTGGAGAGAGTGTTGGGATTATGAAACTGGAATTTAGCCATAAATGATTTCAATTCTTTTTTTTAAACTTTTCTTTCCCATTTTCCAGATTTTATATGAGTAAACCATAGTCATTTAATAATGAAGGGCAAATTTTATTTGAAGCAGAAATACAGACATTGTGGAGCCCTTAAGTAACAATTCACTAAGGAGTCTCAAAGTCTGTGTCTTGGGTAGCATGGCTTGAAGCTTGGCATTTGACTATTCCTTCTAAGCACCCACTCCTTCCTCACAAAGGTAGCCTAGACCCCACAAAGGTAACCTAGACCTGGGAACCATGTGTGATCTAAGCACCAAAATGGTCCCTGAAGTCCTTTGTCTCTAAGAAGGAGAGAAGCAAAATTATTTTGAGAGTGAATAAACTCACAGCAGATCATATAAGGACTCATGGCTGGTGAAACTTGAACACAATCCCAAATCAAATTGTGAAGGATTGGAGAGAAAAAGAGTTTGAGAGCCCATCCACCTTCCTCCACAGTTGTTACTACCATGAACGAGTGCAGGAAGAAGCTGTGCTGTGTAGTTTACCTTCACACCTGACTCCTAGCTGAGAGTATGTGTTCATGAATGACACAGTACATAAGCAAATGAACTCACTTGCTCAAAGCAGGAACCAAGGAGAATTCCTGGATTTTCTCTTACCTCGGCCTCATTCCCAATCCATCCTTCGGTACTTTCTTAAAACTTAACCTCTTTCTCTCTACTGCCCAGCCTCTGGGGCTCCACCTTCCTATCAGCACAACATCAATGCCTTCAGGTCATCTCTCTCTGCCTCTATCTCCTTCCTTTGCATTTGCCACCAATCAGCAAGATGGATGATCTTAAAGCTCACTTAGATCAGGTCATTCGGAAGCTTACCTAAGGTTTTCTAGCTTCCCTGTCTTCTTACTGTGTTCTCAATTACCTGTGCTCTGGCTGCCACTGCCTTTTTCCACCCAATTTCTTACTCAGGCCACTTTCCTTCTTATGTATTCACAGGTCATATTGCTCTGCTTTCTCTTCCACTTACCTTTCTACCTCAGGATCTACTTACATGCTATTCCCGAGACACAGAATGCACTTCCTTTCACTCCCATTTCAGCCCAGACAACCTGTCTTCCAAACCGACTTTCTTGCCAGCTAATTAAAGACTTCCTTGCTATTTTTCATACAATGTGCTTCCATTCGCCTCACAGAGCACTTGAAATCATGTGAAATTAGGTGACTGTATAACTTTTCATTTTGCTATTCCCACTCAGGTAACAGCCTATGAGAACCAGGACCATTCTCAGCCTCATCTACCATTGTATATCAATGCCTAAGTTCAACACAGGCAACTCACCAGGGTTTACTCAGTAAATGAATGAGCCCCTGAAAAGGGGTCCTTTGAATGAGAGAAGATGGGCTGGACCAAGATGGAGTTAGAAGCAGATAAGGCAAAAAGGAAAGTAATATTAAGAGCTGCTTCATTTAACCATAAAAACCCATCCAGATGGGAGTGTCTCCAATGCCTCAGGCAGGAGGAAATAACAGGGTAGGTTACAAAGATTTCAAGTACTAATTGAAGATGATGTATCCACGGCCTTTTCATAAACTTTATAAAATCCATTAGTAGAAACTCTCTCTTCTTCAAAAAAAAAGTACATATTAAGAACTTAAAGGTGAGTGAAAATGGCCAATTCAAATGCATGCTTGTATGAAATTATCACAGTAAATTCCACTTACCTATAACAAGGAAACAGTTCTTTAAATGCTTATAAATTTTGTTTCAAGTAATTCCTACCAATTTTGTCAGTCTCTTGGCACAGTATCTGAAGTTCTAAGAAGACTTTCAGGACTAACAAGGATCAGAGAGCAAAGCCCTGGTACCCAAAGTAAATAAGTGCTGTTAAAGAAGCTTCCTCTGCAGTCAGAATGGGTCTGAACAGAGTCTATTTACTTTACATACGGGGCGGGACCATCCCTTCAGTGAACACAGATGGCAGAGGACACACTCCAAGACTGCTCTCTGAACATGTGGGGAAAGCAATTATAAAGGGATTTAAGTCAATGGCAGAAATGGAGAGGTTAAGTCTCAATCCCTTCTGTGGTGTATTAAGTGGTAAAATGAAAAAGCTTTGGAACATCAAACTAAACTCATCTGGCAAATTGGTTTTGGAAAGAGATGGGTTTGTGCATTTGGATGCTTTTCAGCTGTGTAAACACCCCATTATCTAGCTGGTTACCTCCAAGGTTCTATAAACCCCAGGCAGGCATGGTGTACCTACCCACAGACCCAGCACAAGTGGGAGAAATGATGCCTTCTGGGTGGCCTTGGGCTTGAATGTGTTCACGATGGAGCAGGTCAGAGCCGGTTTGTGGTCACCCTGACCCTTTTGCGGGGAGTCAACCAAGCAGGCACAGATTCCCCAAATGATGAAGAGTTGGGTGACATCCCTGACTGGATGGCAGATTCAAAAAAAAATGGTCTGCTGGCTGAGTAATCATTTTGTTTTCTTTCTAGGTCCCCCAATTATGCTAATTTGGGAACTGTATCTATTAATTGCCCAATTAGACATCTGGTAATCACTCTCAACAGAAATATCCCAAATCATAGTGGCAAGGGCTGGGTGCACTATTTTATTGTATCGCAAATAAAAATCTAATTTGGATTTAATAAAAAGTAATTCCAGCTAATTTAATACCAATTGATCATTAATGGGGTGCATTTTGTGGTTTGTCAAGTATATAAGAAGGGTATATAATTAACTGGAAATGGTGTCCACAAGGTTATAATTAAATCCTTGGTAACTTTTAACTTTCTGCGAATGTTTTGCCACTTAATTAACGTTCAGAAGATGATTTATAATATGATTTATTAAATGCCAATTGCACGGAGTGCTGGGACAACTAATGAGTGTGGTGATGGAGCCTCCTGTTTACAGTGTGTCCTCTTTCAAGCTAAGTAAATCTCTTGTTGCAGAGTAAATAAGATATCCACATTACTCTGTCAGCAAAAATTAATAATCAATTATGGACTAAGTGATTGGATGTTTTTCAACATCCAATTTAGTACGGTAGTCCCTGTTTCATTATTTTCCTTCACTAGTGACCACAGAGTCAGTTATCCTACCAGAAAAAAAGGAGAAAATGTGCTTTACCTATGTCCTTTTCCTTTGGTGAACTCCCAGCATAACCACGATTAGGACATAAGAGGCAAAAGAGCCACCTGTTTTATCACTAGGCAGGCTCAGATCCTTAGAACATCGTTACTTGCTACAGAGATGAAGACAGCTCCTGAAAGAATCATGTGACTTCGAAGGCAATAGGTCCCTAATATCCTCAGTAATAAGCCATCTCTGTGTACATTTAAAATTCCTTCTATGCTATTGTGACTACAATAAGGATGCTGTTTTACTGGATGGGCCACTGTGATAGTTAAAGGCACTATTGCCATCAGTGCTGGCCCGATTCCATTTCTTCTGAGGCATTTATCAGAACTCGAATTTCCCATTTGTCAACTATTTTTGGACAATTGCATTTTTTGGCTCATTATTGAACCTCTTCTAGTACATAGTAGAAAACTTAAAAAACTAATCATAACATTGGCCTTCAGTAAAATGTGCTTAACAGGTAAGTGGATGAATGAAGCCATTATTGGTTGTTATTCAAAAGACCCAGCAAAAGTGACCTTTAAAGACTCAATAGAAATGCAATCAAGAATATTTAATTCATTGATAGAATATGTGGTTAGAATGAGAGGGGATCCAGAGTTCTATCTCCAATACCAAAAAAAAAAATCCACAAAAACAAAGAAAAAAGAAAACATAGGAAATTAAGAAGAAAGGATCATGATTGGCTACTCAAGAAGAAAGTCCATGTGTAGTAAAAATTGTCATTTATTCTCTGTGACAAAGTATAGTTCCCCAGGATTCAACCCATGTGTTCTTTGACCTTCAAAGCAACTGTAGTTGTGTGGTTATAGCCCAGTCTTGGTGAATGCTAAGCTCCCAGTATACTCACTAGAGTATAATCACTAGAATATAATTACTAGAGTAGCATTTCTCTACAAATATGTCTATAGGCCAACCCTAGTCCTGAAGCAACATCTGATTTGCATCAAAACATATCAAAATCTTGCTGAGCAAGTCCCTTCCACCCCAAACATCTTTCCAGATCTGAGCTCAGCATTGTTTTAACGTGATGCTTCTCGCTTTCCCTCAGGCCTGTTCCAGGAAGGTGAGCTATATTAAACTTGCTGTTGTAATGTTTGGGTTTATTGATTTTCTTTTTACAAAAAAAAAACCCTCAAAAACTTGGCAACAAGCAACCAAAAGGCTGCTAAAAAAAAACAGAAAAAAAGAAGGGAGAAATATGTGCCCAACTATAACATTTAGCACTGTCCACTATGTAAGGCATTTTCAAGTGTTTATAAGTCTACATGTAGCAAACTAAGGGCTCCTTTGTGGATGGCCTTGTTAAATGAAGGTGACATTTTAAAGATGTAAGCAACATCAGGAGATAGGGATGTGAGCTCATTGTTTTATATTGCCAGGGCAGTGCTTGCCAGATATAGAAGAAAATAGCAAACACATTTAGGTGAGTCTTTTGCAAGTAAGGAATCTCCTCTACTGTCCGGGCAACCTCTAAACTTTGACAACCAGATTCATTATGGGGATCTTGAGGTCTATAATGTTACCACAGTTTTAAAAGTGTTCTTCACACAGTTGCCTGCCAAGGATTGCTGGATCAAGTTTATTCATTGATTATATCTAGACTTTCTGGACAAATGCACAGTCTTGGGAAGGGGGTGTTTAATCCAATCTCAGGCAGGGAATAATTATCTCAAACATGCCCCAAGAATTAGCAACAAAGAAGGCAAGGACCGTAATATGATCCATGCATCCAACCGTTCATCCATCCACCCATCATCATTCCATTACTCCAGGCTTTCTTCCCTTCGCCTCTCAACCTCTCCATCCAATCATCTATATCTCTCCTTCCATCAAGATGATATATGTTAGACATTTGTGTTAGGTATCATGGACTTAGCAGATGACAGAATTATTTCATATCATCAGATGACTCTCCACTTTCTAAAGCTGTCCTTCCTTTATGTTTCTCTTGTTCTTAGTATGTTCTCATTATTACTAACTTTAGGGTATCCTTTTCTGCTAGTGAAATTTTGCCTCATTTCTTACAACTCAGTCTGAAGATACTATCACTTGGCAAATATGTCTCAAATGTTTAACTCTGAATGAATTTCTGCCTATTTATTTGCTAAGTTGTTAATAAGTATATACATATACATATACATATTCACTAGTGCTTGCCTTTTTCTGTGTTAGTCATTTAAAATAATAATAGTGATAATAAATGATACCAATAAATAGATTGCATTTGACAAATAATCACTATGACTGGACACTCTGCCAACCACTCCTCAGGTATTACAACTTTATTCCTTACAACAATATGATAAGGAAGATGCTTTTGGCACCCTTAGTTCACAGAAGAAACTGAGGAACAGAGAGATCTCATGTACCACTGAACTTGGCAATGTGTGCCCCTTGGGAATTCGGAAGGGACTGTATATCATAAAGCTTAGTTACTGCTAGGTGCAAGGCACAAAATAGTTCTCCCTTCCCATTCCAAGCCCTCCTCCAATAGTCAGATGAATTAGGAAGTGGAAGAATTGATGTAACTCAAAATTTCTCAGTCATATTTCAGCTTCCACCATGACTGGACTCAATTCTGAGGACCACAAAATAAGCAAAATAATATAACGATTCCCACTCAACCACCATCTGTCATTCAGATGTGCGTTCAGTGTGGATTTTGAGTCAATGCAAGAAACATCCATTCGATGCTGAGTATGTACCAGGCACTGTTATGCATTTGAAAAAGATTAACTCATTTAAAACCTCACAACACCCTGTGGTAATTGCTTTTATTTCACAGATGCAGAAACATGAGGATTAGAGATGTGAAGAAGCTTGCCCACTTGTCACTTAGCTACAAGATAGCAGATTTGGTGCTCTGGGGGAGGCAGGGATTCAGCAGTGCCTTCAAGCCTCAACATCATGCTCTGCTGGAGACACACAGAAATGATAAAGTGATTAATAGGGAGTGGAAATTAATAAGGAGGGGAAAAAGGCATAGACAGAGCAAGCATCCTTTCTTGAACAGAACACTCAGTTATCCCACCTCTAGTTTTCTTATTTGAAAACCCATGGTTTCCAATACTATCATCTTAAGACACTTGAAATATTAAACACTAGAGTAAGATATCCTTTAGAAAATATTTGTATGTACTTGTATGTATGTGTGAGAGAGAGGAAAAGAGAGAATAGATGAAATTGGTTAATGTTCTTTAGAGCCTTTAGTTTGAAAACTATATTCTTAGTTGGCAAGGTGGCATATAGCCATGTTGGTATGTCTTTTCCATCTCCATGAAACCATTTAGGTTCATGAACAGAGCCATCCACACCCTTGGATTTTGGCATACGAAATAGCCCTACTGGTGCCATTATTTCTTGAACTAGCGTATCATATCAGGGTTCAACGAAGCTGCAAGTGTAGATACTAAGTAATTATTTGGCAATCACTTGCAATGGTTTATCGGCTTCTACCCAATCTTGAAATCCCTTTTATCAAAGATCGCAGCTGTCTATTTTCTCACCAAAAATAATGGCCTCTACCAGACCATCATTTTTTTTCCTGGAACTTGCTGAATCACTTGATCTCACTTACCCATCATCAGGCTCTTCCTTGAAGTTGTTTATTGCCGGCACTGTAATGTCTTTAATACTGGATAGCTTTTTGCTTCACCATTTATTGACAATGTTATAATGCAGGTTGCAGAGGTCACCATATACTGTGATCTTTGAGATGAACCTTTCATTTGATACCCAAATAAAAATGATCCCAAACCTCTCCTGGTATGATAATGAGACTACAAATTTCACTATTATTCTGCAGAGTTTGATCCTCCATTTAAGAATCCCTATTGTAAGACTCTCAGCTTCAGAGTCAATGCCCCAAGCTCATTTTTAAAAAGTCGCGCAGAGAAAAGGGACGCAAATTCTTCTTTTCAAAATGAATGTAAGAATAACTTTATTTCCAATCATCTCACTCTTGTCTCGTACCTATGATTTATCTAGCTTCTACCCATGCAGTATGACAAACTACATTTCAACACACACTGACATTGGAGTCTAAGAAATATGATAGACAGTAAGAAATGGAAAGAAAATATGGGTCCTCTTTCACTTGTAGAAAGTTTGCATTCTTTCATGCCTAGCCTACTGTTGCTCTAGTAGCTTGAAATGGATATTTACAAATATCACACTTGGAGCCGGAAGTTTGACCTAGTGGTAGAGTGCTTGCCTAGCATATACGAAGACCCAGGCTCGATTTCTCAGTACCACATACTGAAAAAGTTGGAAGTGGTGTTGTGACTCAAGTGGTAGAGCTCTAGTCTTGAGAAAGACCAAGGACAGTGCCCAGGCCCTGAGTTCAAGCCCCAGGACTGGCAAAAAATAAAATCACACATGCATACACACAGACATGCACATACATACCCAAATGCTGTGATTGATACATAATTGTCAAAGGCTCAAAAACTTAAATGATTTGTTAGATCTATTTTCTCATTGTATTGTCAGGGAACAAATATTATCTGAAAGAGTGTACACCCCTCAGACAACCTGTCCCCATCAATGATGTTCACAGTGGCTTAGCACAACCAAAACATGACTTTGGTTTAACCAATATGAAAACACTATTAGAAATACCTACACAGATCGTGGGGATGTCCCTAAACATTTCCTTAATTAAGACAGCAATCAGCTTCTCCCTTAGCAGTCTGTGGGTTAAAAGAAGAATGAGAAACAGCACAATAAAGGTAGTATTTCAGGGTAGGGAGCTCTGTTAATATTGTATATTACAGATAGTGACTATCCTGTCAAAAGAAATACCAAATGTCAAATCATAGGATCTGATACAGATTTTTTTTAAAAAAGAAGGGACTTGAGAGGGATGAGATGAAAGATGAGACCAAACAATGAGGCAGGCATCTCTTGGCTACAGAAGGGAGTACCAAAATGTATATTTCGTGCACATGCCCAGATTCCACTGCATTGATAAATTGAAATGACACCAAAAGAATCTTAGGTCCCTTTCTCTGTCTTTGAGAACTATAGGTATTATACAAATATACATTATTTGTATACTTTGTTTACAAATATACTTTGCTTACTTTGTTTCTGTATGTTTATAAAGGGAAATCTCATTCCATCCTTTTATATGACTTTACAAACTGAACTCTGCTTATTTCACAGTTATTTTCCTTGTGGATTTTTTTTAAAGATGCTACTTGATTTGGCACAATGGCTTATTTTCCTTGTCAGTCAAGCTACTTGGTATGGTGACATATAATTGGTTAAAGAAATGTCTGCTAACATCAGAATGATAGAAAGGAAAGAATTAGCAAGAATATATCATCCCAGTATAAATCATCACACCAATAAGGACAAAATATAACTGCAAGAGTAACTGTAATAGCGCCAACCACAGCAAGTGCAATGATTGAAGAAAATAGATCAGGCATCCTCAAATTCCTGATATTACTTTCTGACTCATAACTTGGGACAAGAATTTCCACCAGTGTCAAGTTCCTACCTAGAAATAAACTTATTAGTACATTATTGGTAAGGTTACAGCCAACTCATAAGACAATGGAGAAAATGTACTACAAAATTAAAATTAAGAAAAAGGGTTAGGCACTAGTGACTTATGCCTGTCATCCTAAGTACTCAAGAGGATGAGATCTGAGGATCACGATTCAAAGCCAGCCCAAGCAGGCAATTCCCTGAGACTTTTATCATTAATAAACTACTCAGAGAAAGCTGGAAATGGCACTGTGGCTCAAGTGGTAGCATGTTAGCTTTCAGCACAGAGTCTCAGAGACAGTATTCAGCCCTGAGTTTAAGCCCCAGGACAGGCAAATAAAGCAAAAGAGAAATATTTTTTAAATATTTTCTACTACATAATAGGAACCTAATTCATTATAGTTTCCACATTCATTTCTATAATATTAAAGTAGATCAGAAACTTTTTTTTGCCAGCCCTGGGCTTGAGCTCAGGGCCTGAGCACTGTCCTTAGACTTTCTCAAGGCTAGAGCTCTACCACTTGAGCCTCAGCACCACTTCTGGATTTTTTCTATGTATGTGGTACCAAGGAATCGAACCCAGGTCTTTCTGCATGCTAGGCAAGCACTCTACCCCTACGCCAAACTCCCAGCCTTTTGACAGGGGAAAAAGAGAGAGAAGACAATGCTACAACCAGATGCACCACGACATGTCCAGTTCCTTTCTTCCACATAAAAGAGTATTATCCTGAGAACCATTTACAGGCTAATCCCTTGTCGACAATATAGATGGCCTTCTCAACTTAGGAAGTCACACTTGGAGAGCAATGGCTTAACTTTGGCCTTACCGAGATTCCACCCTTAGCCATTAGTGAGATACTTCAACAAGTCAAAGTTGAGAGCAAAAGTCTGCTCATTTAAGAAGATAAAGGTCAAAGCATTTTGTGTAAAAGACATTTTCAAAATAAAGAACAGAAGCTGGGTATGGTGGCTCTTGCCTATAATCCTAGATACTCAGGAGGCTGAGATTTTTGGATCAAGGTTCAAAGCCAGACTGGACGCTAAAGTCCGTGCCCTTAAGATTCTTATCTCCAAGGTTGGTAGCCTTGAGCTGAAGAGCTCAGGAACAATATCCAGGTCCAGAGTTAAAGTCCTACAACCAAAAAAAAAAATAGAGACTAAAAGTAAGAACACAAATAAGAAAATAAGACAAATAAATTCAGTTCTCTTTTGTGAGACAGCATACAAAAAATTCCAAGTGAGCTCTAGTTCAGTTGGGCCCTGGTGGCCTATATTTCTAGCTACTCAGGGGGCATTGTTATTCAATGCCAACCCAGGGGAAAAAAAGTCTGTGGGACCCTAACCTATAATGTACCACCAAAAAACTGGAAGTGAATCTGTGGCTCAATTGAAAGGAAAGTGTCAAGGAAAGTGTCCAGACCCTCAGTTCAAGCCTTGGGACTCTCTCTCTCTCTCTCTCTCTCTCTCTCTCTCTCTCTCTCTCTCTCTCTCTCTCTCTCTCTCTCTCTCTCTCACACACACACACACACACACACACACATCTAGTTTAATTCTTGAAAAAAAAAATTCTCTCATCTTTGTGAGGAGAGAGGAGCGAGAATTTAGGGACCACTAAACCAATTTCCCAAAATCATACAGCTCCCAAGTAACAGGCTGAAATTCAAATCCATATAGACTTGCAAAGCTCATATGTGGATCCCTAAATTTACCCTCTGCAGAAAAAAAGAACAAATCCATACTAAATATAGGAAGATAGATAGAAAGTGGAGAGGTAGGGAAATAAAACAATAATACAAACAAAAGAAAGGTGAACTTATCTTTAAAAAACATAAAAAGAAGAAACCAGGACATTCCTTGAATGTTTTTTTTCTCCCCTAAGCAGCCACTTTTGGTGCATTTTAGAATGTTAGGGCCTTGAATCAAACACGCTCTTCTCTACTGAAGCAGCACATTTGCCCACATAATAATGATCACAATTAGTTTCCATGTTCTTTGCAAAAGATTAGTCTTCTTTCTGCAACCTCTTATTCATGCTGGCTTGGCTTCTTCTTGTTTTTCTCTTCTCAGTCCCAGAGGTAAACTCCTGAGTTCAGTACACAGCTATGAATAGACCTGTGGACAATTTGACCTCGGTGGATAAAGCTGTAGCAAGGATGGATGTAATTTCCACGCTGGAATTACCCTCAAGAATTCAACACAACCTGAAGTCATGATTGCTTTAGTTTTCAATATTTATTTTTTTTGCCATTTGAGATGGAATCTTTCCCTTTATCTTGAGGATTTGCAGGTCATCTTCTGGCTCTTCTAAATATGGTTTCTACTGAGTCATTTGATATTTTAAGACTTAAGGTTTATTTTAGAGTGTTTTTGGTCTGGTCTCATCTACCTTTGTAGAACTCTCCAATTTGACTGGACTTCCCATTTTTGTGGGTAACAATACAATTAGCCTAATACCCAAAAAGTATGTAATGGGCTCACTCTTCTTTTACCATTATCCTGTCTCCAAACTCAAATACCAAAATCAAAGATAGATAGCTTTGGCCAAACTCATCCATGCTTTGGGGAAAGAGACCGAGGATCGCTGGCCACAGTAATAAGTTCAAGAACAGGAGTCCACAGGGAAGAGGGGATTCTTTTTTTTGCCAGTCCTGGCCTTGGGCTAAGGGCTTGAGCACTGTCCTTGGACTTTCTCAAAGCTAGCACTCTACCACTTGAGCCTCAGCACCACTTCCAGCTTTTTTCTATGTATGTGGTACCAAGGAATCGAACCTGGGTCTTCGTGCATGTTAGGCAAGCACTCTACCACTAGGCCAAACTCCCAGCCACAAGGGGAAGAGGGGATTTTGAATGCACACACCTTAAACAATTGTAGAACTTTAAGGAAATGGGCATGCCAAATACCCTGAGCTGAACACTTTCTGAATATATACACGAATCAAAACATTACATTGTTGCTTCAGATACGTGGACAAATATATCAATATTAAAAATATATATTTTACTAAATTCAAGAACACCCCCCCACCACCACACACACAATTCTGTAATCTGACCAAGTGTGATATGGATGCTGGACTCCTCCACCCCCCGCCCAACATTCAGGAGACTAAAGCTGGAAGATTACAAAATCGAGGCCAGCATGGGCTTCAAAGGATGACACTGTTTAAGGAAAGAGAAATGATAAACAGCAGCAACAATAATCACAGCAGGAAGATTAAGGGGAGGGGGTCCTTTTTCTTCTGGAGTCTGGGAAGGTGTGAGTCTCTTGGTGCCAGTAACCACACTGCCACTATGCCTTGGGACAGTTCCTCTAACATGGAGGAAAATGGCACTGAGAGGAGGAATGAAACCTGACCTAGTGACAGTGATGTCTTTGGAATACTGTTCCTTGAAAAGACAGTGGCTTCCTGGGCACAGTCCACTTCCTCCTCTTTCCTGAGTCCTGCACCTGGTAGCTGTCCAGACATGCCCCTGTGTCTCTACCAAGTCCCAAGACAGGGAAGTCCAAATGCTTGCATTGGACCACTACCCCCAGCCCTGCTAGGGACCTTTATGTATTCAAGATAAGGTTGAATTAGAATAAGCCCTGCAAGGAAGTAGCCAAGAAAAGACTATTCTTGCCCCAGCAGAAGCTGGTAACATCGTAGAGACACATGTGAGTGGATCTTGAATAGGTTTTGCGATGCCTGAGGGCATCCTTTCCTACATGGAAAATGGCAGTGTGCCCATGGGAAAGAGGACTGATTTCCCCTTTCAGCAACAGGCCCCACCTTTCTGCCTGACACTGAGTCTCCAAATTATGTCACTCAGGCATTAGGCACAGACTTTTCAGCAATGTGAGATCATTCCCTCTTTTCCTTGACTTAGATGTTCCATAACCTCAGCAGGCTCATGGACACGTCGTTTTGTACTGTTCAATCCCAGGTCAGTGAGTGCATTCCACCCTCTGGTGTTGCTCTCTGTCTCTACACACACTGGACAGCTGCTCCTCCCCTGCGGGTCACCCATCCCCTTTCTCTCTTGCTGCTCCTTTATGTTCATTCCTTTAACGCCCCCCCCCTCCCTGGGGGAGCAGACATCAGGCGCTGTCTTAATCTCCTATGGCACAGCTGAGACCAGGCTATTTGCAATCAAGCCTGAGGTCTAGAGAATTAGAGAAGACAATATACGCATGCCAATCTCAAAGCTGGATTGTGGATTCCACACTCATCAGGACCCATGCTTGGAAAATATCTCCACTCCATTTTCTTGCTCTGCCATCATGTCCTAGGATCTATACCTGACGCTTCTTAGTGGAAGAAAGTAACTCACTGCCCCCAGTCTCCTCTCATGTACTTAAAGCTCTTAGAAAAGGAAATCCTGTATCAAATAGACTTCTGAAGAGGAACCAGGTGAAAAATTGAAGATAGATACATACAACAAGGGGAGTGGCTTCAATTCCAACACAACTCTACCTGCAGCCAACAAAATGTGGGGAATTTAGTAGCAAGATGGTCATGGGACATCTACTTCTACATTTCATGTTCATGATGACTTGAAAGACATATGTATTTTGATTTTCAATAATTACAAGGGCATTCGAGCCCGATCTTACATAAGAACATGACTGTGACAGAAAGAATTCAAGACTGTTAGAAATGAATAGCTAACCTGTGCTAATAAGCCACTTGCCCAGGAATCCTCATGTTAGAGTTTGCTTCTAAGCATAATTCTTTACCAGTGAAGTTATCCAATTTCATTTCTTTACATGTGGCATTTGGTTGAATAAGGACTCTCCTTACCTCCAGAACTTCCACCTAGAAAAATGTGATTCCACAAGACTTTCATGAAATGGGCCCTTTGCGGAGCACCACGAAGCAGAAGAACCAAATACAACAGATGAGAGGTCAAAGAGGAGAGAGAGACAATCAGTCCTGTAGACAGCCAGATACTTTTCTGTAATATATGGAAGAGGGGCAGAGATAAATAAACACTTCCATAGTAGGTACTCAAGGTACATAGAGGAAAATAGAGCCATTTCCACTGAGGGGCTGGGTGGGGTTGGGATAAAAGGGGTGAGTAGCTGATAGGAAGGGTGACATTAAGATGTAATGTCCTCATGAATCAACAGGTCACATTTAACATCCCCCCTTTTAAAATACTTAGGGAATAAAGAAAAAATGTTCAATTCTGTGTAATATGTGTACATGCAGTTCTGTTTATTTCTGCAGCAGGAATGTATACCTTTCATCAAATGGATCTATTTTCTAAGAGCTAGAAGGGGAAAGAGAGTGAGAGAGAAGGGAATGGAGGTTATCACATTCTCTATATGGAAAAACTGTACACGGGTTCCTCCTTTCATGATGACACTGTGAAATCTAGGTCTTCATGTTACTGGCAGCAGAAATAGTAGTTCCTAAGGGGGAAAACTGAGGACACACAGCTAGACCGTGTCAGAACTAATATTTCCACCCCCAGTTTGAGGATGGTGAGGCATCTTGATTGATTCCACTGGCTCCTGGGGCAGAGAGATCAAGTGGAGATGTTTCCTGAAGGCTTTTGTATGACTTCCTGAGGCCAGATCAGGGCAAGTTGCAGGCAGAACGTGACTGCTTCTAAGATGTGCACCACTGCTTGATGAGCTCATAAAGCTGTGGTTGCTTGGGAAACTTGGTCATTAGGGCAAAATCCGGCCTTCACTTCATCTGGAATAAAAGTCCATACTAATCAGAATTCTGAGGGCAAAAAAGGAGGGAGAGAGGAAAGGAGGGAGGGAAGGAAGAAGGTGGGAGGGAGGGAGGGAGATGGAGAAGAGAGGGAGGAAGGAAGGAAAGACAGAAAGAAGGAAGAAGGGATGGAGAGAAGAAGGGAGGGATGAGGGAGGAAGAAGAAAAAGAGTTGTCAATACTCCTATAACACCATGTTTCTTTTGGTTTATTAACCATGCTTTAAAATCATCTGTACTTTAAAGGTGGATTCTCAAAGTGTGATTTGAAAGCTAGCAGAAATACTCCCTAAGAGCTGGTTAGAGTTGCATCTTGGGGGCCAGGTGATGGCTCACTTCTATAATCTCAGTCATTCAAAAGACAGAGCTCAGGATTGCTATTTGGAGACACTCCAGGTCCAAAGTTAGCTAGAACTTATTTCAGCAACAAGGACAACAACAAAAGCTGGGCAAGGTGTTGCACTTCTGTAACTACCTATGTAAAAAGCATGGGTTGAAGGGTTGTTATTTAACTCAAGCCAGCCAGGCAAAAAGTAGATGATCCTACCTTGTTGGGGTTTTTAGCACTCTTTGCCTCCTGACCAGCAGGAAGGGCAAAGAGAACATGCCCGTACTAAAATGAGACCGAGAAAGGATAGGGCCAGCTGGCCTCCTTCACCCAGCCCTCCCTCTCCAGAGGGAAGACACAGACACGCCAGGGAGACTGTCAAGGCAGACTCATTTAATGGGAAAAAACCAGGGGCTAAAGTAAGATGCAGGATTCTATTAGCATAGAAGTAGGCAGGACAGGGGGAGGTAGGTGAGGTCAGATAGGGCAGCCCAATCCATGGATTCCAGGTAGCCTTATTTTACATCACAAACCACAGCCAAACCTCCCAACCAGGAGACAGGCAGGTTGGATCTCCAAAACCAGGAAGTGAGCACTGGGCCACGAGGTAGGCCTTTTACCCTTGATGTGACGTGCCCCACACTACCTAAAAAAAAAATAAACAAAGCATAAAGATCTTGAGACATCACCTGAGTGGTAGAACATCTACCTAGCAAGCTTGAAGCCTTGAGGCTTCCATACTATATGACAGAAAAAGAGCACTTTGTTAGCTTCTGCTCTATAGCAAGGACCACTGGAGTTGATACAGGTGTGTATTTGCATCTGAGACCCACTGATGGACAATGTGCAAAACCCAGGCAGATCTACGTTCATGGAGAGGTTTCCTCCTGAAAAGGAAATAAATAATAAACCCCACTTCCCTGTTCTTGCTGTGCATTCCATAGGAGCTGAATGAGAAACCAAAGGAGCCGATGTTTAGGACAGCTCACTTAATATGTCGAGTTGTGCTCATAAAGGTGCCACTCAGAGCAGGGCACCCATGGCTCACACCTGTAATCCTAACCACCCAGGAGACTGATGTCTGAGCATCAAGACTG
Source organism: Megascapheus bottae (assembly GCF_031878675.1). Lineage (NCBI taxonomy): Eukaryota > Metazoa > Chordata > Mammalia > Rodentia > Geomyidae > Megascapheus > Megascapheus bottae. Next base: position 14,041,271 of record NC_143532.1, on the reverse strand, counting down.
GATGCCAGTTCAGGCTGGAAGGTCCATGAGACTCTAATCTCCAAGAAAACACCAGAAAAATCAAAATGTGATGCTGCGGTTTGAGTGGTTGAGCCCAGAGCATCAGGGACAGGACTCAGGTCCTGAGTTCAAGTCCCAGGAACAGCAAAAATAAGTTAATTAATTAATTAAAAGAGTGCCACTCACTGGCAGGTTTAAGAAGACCTTGGCATTAGTACCATCAATCACTGGTTTCATGATCACCAAACTGGAAACAAAACACTCCACACTGATGTGTTGTTGTATCAGGTTGAACTTCCACTTGACTTTATCCAGGAAAATAACTTGGGTCATCTGAGTAGATTTTGAAACCCTTAGAGATGTATGCTGGGCTGTTAAAAATATAGTTTTAAGATTACAAAGTGGTGTGGAAATATTTTCATCTTCACGATCCTTTTGATGAGCATCTGTTATGCTCCATTACCAAAAGAAAAAAAAATAGATGTTCCTGACAGAATCAATCATGCATCCAAACTTCTGTTGATTCCAGAAGTTCTCAATTTAAGGTGCATACTGGAACACCTGAATCATTTAAAATCCAAAGGGCCACACCCTAGCCAGAACCCATTATTTCCAAATCCCTGGATGTGGGGAAACAAGTATTTCTCAAAGGTCTCCAGATGGTTTCACTGCATAGATAACACCTTATACCATTGATCTGTAAACTCTGGTCTGATTCGATCTGCTTAACACAATCTACAGGTATCCTTGGGTTCCAAACTTCTCCCCAGAGCTCAGCTTCATGGCTTTTCTGTTCCTCAACTACATCTGAATGGCTTCGTCACTGCCAGGCCCTTACACCTGCTCTTCCTTCTGCCCAAAGTGCTCATTTTTGCTCTTGGTGTGGCTAAGTTTTAGCATTATCCTTCAGCTCCCATCCCCCAAAATCTCCTTTAGCTACAAGAAAGCGGTTGGCCATTTCATTGACGGAATTCATACTCAGTGTAATTCTCACCAGCTAGTTTCACTCTTGTGAAGCCTGTTTTTGCCATCTTGACAATGTATTCAACTTGCTTTTCTGTTTTCTTGTCTGAACTTCTTCACTGCCACCCATATCTGGAAAACTGCCTGGTTTGATCCTTGTTGCTTGAAGGAATAAATGAAGGATCGTGAATGAACTCTGAGGGTCCGATGATTAATCCTCAGTATTTGAATGCCAGTGTTCTGTGAGTGGGTGCACTGATTTGTTTTCCTTCTCACTCTACCTGACCATTTCTGCTCTCATTCTCTTCATCCATGTTTAGACCAATGAGATGAGAGGAGACGTATTGTTCCTAATAAGGAAGCTGGGACTTGGTAACTCTGGATTCATCTTATGCAATGTGGCAAGGAGCCAGGGAGCGGGACCTGCACAAAACCAGCTGCGTAAATGGCATCACCTCCAGTCTGATTTAAATGAAGTCAGTAAATTATGCCTCCAGACCCTCAGCCATTTATTTCACCATACCAGAGAATGGAAAAACTGTTCAGAGAAGCAATTTCCCTGCCCAGGTATTTCATTAAAAAAGAGAGAGAGAAAAGAATGGAAGGGGTCCCTGTAGGCAGACATTGGCACCTGATATGATTGTGGGAGACACTTCCTTAAAAAAAGAACAATCAAATTGGGGGTCACCCATCCAGTCAGTTCTCTCCATTAGCAATAATGGAGGTCCACAGCTAAAAGAACTTCAGCCCACAGTGCACCATGGAGGAGACACAGAGGGGCAGGTGAGCCTTCTGCCTACAGAAGCAATAATACCAATGCTAATAATAAGTCACCTTTGTCAACTCTTTGGAGGATGGCTATTATGTGAGGAATGCTGTTCTCTCCCTCTCTATTGTTTTCCACAGTGAAAACACACCTGCTATTCCTATTTGGCAGGTTTGACTTGCACAGCAGAGCCAATTTTGCTCTTTGGCTGTCTACAACCAACCAACTTCATCTAGGATTACTGTCAGAGAAGGCTCTGTGTAGTCATCCTTCTCTGAGGGTTGAGTATCAGAACAAAACTGGCATTTATTTAAAAAAAACTGTTTGGAAGAGCAAAGGGTAATTTCATAACTGCAATTTTCCTTGGACCTTGTTACAAGCCTAAGAATTGCTGTTTGAGAGGAGTCAGAAAAAGAGAAGCTGCAACTCATCGAAGATCTTCTAGGAACTGATTGACACAGCTGAGATTCAAAGCAAAGAAAAGCACAATTTTATAAATGCACTGAAATCCTGGAGAGCCTCTGTGGGTGTTAACTGTGATAGTAATAACAAGGACAATCGTAATAAATAGCAGCTATCAGTTATTATTATTGTTATAGCATCCAATAAAAGTTAGGTATATAGGTGCATTACACGTACAATTGTATTTAAATGTCACAGTTAGACATCTAATTTTCACCACAACTCTATCCCATAGGAATTATTCTTTCTCTGTACAGAGATTTTTAAAATTACCAAGATACCTAGAAGTTTAATGAATTGCTTAAGGTATTCAGTTCCTAACTTTCAAAAGTGTTGTTTGAACATACACCTTTAATAATTTTTTCCGCTCTCATGAAGCTTTGTATCAACTGGCCTAGAAATCACTGGTTCTCAATGAAACAAGAATATCAACCCTGCACAAGGGAACCCTAATTGGCTCAGAAGTCATTGTGAGATTTTTTTGATAGACCTTTTCTCTTTTCTGGTGGATGGTAGGCTCGTTTGTCTTTATTGTATATTAGTTCCTGGCTGAGTGTTCCATCCTAATGCACAAACTTGGACAAAACAACCAAGCTACCATCTGGTAATCGGTCCAGTTGGGCTCTTTCCAATGTGGGTTCACTCAGTTTAAACAATTGATGGAAGCAAACTTTCTCTGGATGCAGTTTTTGAAAATGTGCAAGAGCTACTCTCAGAAGCAAGCTGGGGACTCTGATTCCTGGTTACAATGGCAAGAAAAAAGGGGAGAAAGGGGGCTGCTTCCCTCAGCCATGTAATGGTCACAAGGGACTTTGGAGGAACCCAAACCCAGAGTTGAGGACATAATTACATGAAGTTGAAAACGAGGTAAAGACCAAATTAAAGCAGCAAGCCTCAGGCATAAATAAAACGGGTAACTATCAGCCAGTCTCTGGTGGCAGCAAGTAAAAAGGAATAGGGAATGATCTTCTTGCTATTAAAGCAGAAGTCAGGGGGAAATGTGGAAGGTAACGCAGACAGATTCTTCACAGGTCTCTGAAAAGACATGATGGCAATGATGATTATAGTGGAGAATGGTCCCTGTGGGTAAATAGAAGCTGGGTCTGTGCACAGCCCTGTATTTCCCACAAGATCAGTGCCATTTTTCCCCTCACCCATTTGGCTACTGAGAAAATGGATTCGGATACTGAAAACTTGTCCAGATCATTCAGTCAGCCGTGCAGCCAGGATTCAAAACCCCACTCTTCCTCCAGAGCATTTGCTCTTAGCTAGTGTAACAGATGATCTGGTTGATTTGCTTAGGGCAGAGATGAAGGGCAGTCCTATGACTGACTCCATTCCAGACCAGAGGGCAGGCTCTTCAGCAGTTTGTGGCCTTGGCTCTCTCTGCTTCCTCTATACCCCATCCTAGTGCTGCCTTTGCCCTGTTCCTTAACCCCTCACCTCATCATTGTACTGCATCTTCCTTTTGAGTGATCTGTGATTCTTTAACACAACCCCCATTGTTTCTGGTTTTCCTATAAATTTTGTCCCTTCTTGTCTCTTTCTAGTGTACCCTTCTTGTTCTGTATTACATAAAGTGAATCCAAACCCCTCTGATTTATGCCTTGGTCTCTCCTTCCACTGAGGCCTCTGTCATCCTACAAGCAGGTACGTATTTGTTTTATTTATTAAATAAAGGAACTAAATCAGTAGCATCGCTTTAGCGTAAGGCTGAGTGTAAGCCTGCTGGGCAGCCCTCTTTATTACATCCTTCCTTCTCATTTTCCTCTCCCAGTCAACTTTGGGTTCTGGGCTGTGTGGAAGTAGGAAGGCCCTAAAATCAATATGGTCTTTAACGGGAAGGCGCTGAAGCATGGCCAGCCCAGGAGTAATCTGCTGACTCTAGCATCGGGAGAGTTTCTCAGCCTGGCAGCTGCCTGCCCCAGCCTCAGTGGAAGCCCCACGAAGGCAAATGTTAGTCATCAATCCCCGAGAAGAAAGACTTACAGGCTACCACCTAGAGCTGCAGGAGATAGAAAAAAAGTAAATAAATAAATAAAAAAGCTACAACTCCTTAGTGGTATTTCTGAGATGGTAATGAGAACTATTCCTGACAATGGATAACAGTAGATTGCAAAGCAAGTTGGAAATCACCCCATGCTTCCTGTTAGCAGCTTGACTTTGTGTGTTACAGGGTCAGCTGGGGCCAGGCCTGTTGGTGTGACTTTGTAGAGAAGGTTTTCTGATCCCATTAATATGAGCTCAGCCTCCTTCAACCTTTGCACGAATAAGCGCGCTGTCATCCACAGCACAGCTCAGGCCAGGTACAAAAAGAAGGCTTCGAGCCATGAAAAGTAAGCACTACAAACTTGTGCTATTATAACTCAGTACATTCTCCTTTTGGGGAGTACACAGTTATACCAAAGCCTGGAGATTTGCCTCATTGTATTTCATTACTAGGGGGTTGGAAAAAATATATTTTATTGAGTATTCCTTCACAGAGAACAATGCAGCCAGGAGAGGAAGTCTGATCTCTTAATGACTGGTGCCACGATTTTTTGGTAAAGTAGCCTCAAGAAACTTACATTCCAATAAAATTTTTAAAATAATACAATAACAGTTTTTGTTTTAAATAAGAAACTTGTACTAGTTTTTAGGGTCTCAAGCTTCTCCCCTGGGAAGTAGACATGAGATTTACATGTCATCCTGCTCAGAGGAAATATGTAGTGCAAGCACACAGTACATCATAGCACCTTCATGCAGTGATTGCTTGATCCATTGAGATTACTAATATTGGAGTCCATTCATGGAGGAAGACCAAACAAAGAATCCCATAGCTATACAGAATCCATCCACAATGAAACAGAGAACATCAACAATTATACCTGGAAGACTGCTCTTGTACTCCCCAGTCTACCATCCATAGAGAACAGGAGTCCTGGCTTGAGTCTAAAGTACATCTATGGGTGGCACTCATGGAAACAGGAACAAAGCCCAAACCGGGAGAAAGTTGGAGACTTTGGTTCCTTCTGTGTTAGTCCCAGGCTGCTTATAACTCTAGCCAGATTCCAAGGATTTAGTTCAAGGTCCTAATTTAGAGAGATGTCCTCTCCCTAGTTCAGCCTCATCTCCTGGACAGCAATAGGGATGGTAATTAAAGCAATATCAGGTGTATCCCAGTGGGTACCAGGAAAGGACTTCTCTAACATGGGAATCTCCCAAAAGGCTGTCACTAATGACAGTGGAAAGTGAAAGTTGATGTCAACTTCATTCTTAATGGGTACAAACTGGAAATATAGAATTGTCCATCATGAATGGAAGGATAAATATGTTATTTTATTTCGTTTATATAAAGTTCAGAAGAAGTCAGACTGTTAATGTGGAAATAAAAAGAGGGCGGGGTGGTGGAATATTCTATCCTTCTACTTGCTTGATCTAAGTTCTAATCACACAGTATTCTATTGATTTGTGTGCTTTTTTTTTTTTTTTGCCAGTCCTGGGCTTGAGCTCAGGGCCTGAGCACTGTCCTTGGACTTTCTCAAGGCTAGAGCTCTACCACTTGAGCCTCAGCACCACTTCTGACTTTTTTCTATGTATGTGGTACCGAGGAATCGAACCCGGGTCTTCATGCATGCTAGGCAAGCACTTTAACCACTAGGCCAAACTCCCGGCCCCTGATTTGTGTGCTTTTGTGTGAGTTCTGGGTTTTGAACTCAGGACCTGTCACTGTCACTAAGCTTTTTCACGCAAGGCTGGTGCCCTACAATTAGGTTGATGGTTTTTTCAGTGGTTAATTGGAAATAAGAGTCTCGTGGACTTTACTGGCTGGGCTGACTTCAAACCATGATCCTCAAATCTCAGTCTCCTAGTTAGCTCAGATTACAGGGATGAGCCACATTCACCCACCAAGTGTATTATCTTTTAAATTTTCAGTTCTCTATATCTGTATATATTATTTTTCAGGAGAATAGAGAGCTGTGCTAATGTAGCTTGATAGTAGAGGTTTTTGTTTTGTTTTGTTTTGTTTTTACCTAAATGCCCCAAACCCTGGATTTGATCCTTTAACTTTGCAAAAAAAAAAAAAAAAGAGTATAAAAGGATACATCTTGAGAAGAGAAGGAGGAAGAGATGGAAGGAGGAGGAGGAAAAGGAAAAAGGGGAGAGGAGAACTGAAAGAAGAAAAAACCAGGAAACAGAGGTAGAGAAAGAGGAGGGCAAGAAAATAGGGAAAGTTGTGCAGCTAAGAGTAAATCACTCACCGCAAGTCCCGTGAATACTGGGACTCAGAATGAGGGACATGAGAAATGAGGACCAGAGCCAGGGATCAGAACTCTCTGTATGTAGGTATTTGGTCAGAGTTTATACAAATGACCAGGACATGCTATATAAACTGACTTATAGCTGCATAGATACCACTCCTTTCAAGATTCCCAGGGAATATTTAGTGAAGGTTTGACATTGCTTGACCTTGCCTTGTGGATTCATGCATATAGGAGTAAATGCCATCTTTAGAAAGTGATTAGGACTCTTAGCTTAGAGACGATGAAGAAATGTTCTCTTAACATATTTTGTGAAGACTTCATCGTGAGACAGGTGTGACTGTGACGAGCTAGCAGAAAACAAGCACTCACAGTGTTCCTCCCCCGTGTCATCATGCCAAACTGATTTCATTGATAATGAAATAATTTCCTCTGGTTCCATACCTGAAGAATATAAACTTCTAAGCTATAAACAAATCTCTATTTTTGCTTCTGAATGGAAATTTATTTAAACCTAAATGCTCTTCCTTGCCCAAATAATGGTATTCGAAGATCAATAACTGATTAAAAAAAATCATTCAGACAGGATGCCATTTCCTTACTGGGTAAACTATTGCCTGTGTGTCTCAAGAACATGTGCTAAGTTTGATAACCACTTCCATTCTTTTTCTAAAACTTTCATCTTTATTTCTATCACCACCACAAAATGAGTTTTGTGCTATTTTTGGAATTCATCTTTATATAGAGAATTTTTAGATATATAGATTTGTTGTGTTTGAGGCCTATGAAGAGAGATTCTTGCATTCTTCCTTCTAAAAGTTACAAATATTATTGCCAAAATTTATTTTTATTACATTTTGACCCACTTATTTTTACCTGTATTATAAGGTTGCTTGAACGAAAATCAAAAGTGCTGGGGCTAATGTTGAACTCTAGCTTGGTGGTCCTTGTGGATTTTCAGAGATCCGATTTTGCAGCAAGTATACTTAAATAGCCACGAGTTGAACCAGGCTTTTGAATTAGTAGAGCTCCATGCACACCTCCCTATTTCTAAACCAACTGAAATCAGACTTCATATTCAACTCATATCTGGCTGAATTACTTCCAATCTAACATGGCTTTGAAATTTCTCATATTAATGGATTTGAATATAAAAAGTAATAAGAGAAATCTACAGAACTATATAATTTTAAGGTTTTATGTGTGTGAACCTGAAAATATTAGAAATGTAGCTCATGCTGATGAATAATATGCATCACACAAAAAGCTATGATGTAGCTGGGTGCTGAGGAAGGACTGAGCCAATAGCACAGCACAGAAGAAATTTTTTGGCCAGTCCTGGACTTGAGCTTAGAGTCTGAGCGCTGTCCTTGGACTTTCTCAAGGCTAGAGCTCTACCACTTGAGCCTCAGCACTACTTCTGGCTTTTTTCTGTGTATGTGGTACTGAGGAATCGAACCCAGGTCTTCCTGCATGCTAGGCAAGCACTCTACCACTAGGCCAAACTCCTGTCCAACAAGGGAGGATTTTAAGGCAGTTGATAAGGGAAAGGAAAGCAGGTAGGACTGTCTAATTTCTTCCTATCTACCTCTAAGAGGAAGCTTGAAAAATTACATTCCACTTCTCACCTCTTTACTCCTGGATATTAAAAATCCTTATATTTTAATCCCACCTCCCTCACCTCTACCCCCTCTAATTTTTCACATTATTTTATTTAAGTGCTATCATCAGATGGAGTAGAAACTTTGAAAGGAAAATAACGGAGCCCTAAGAACAGTTATAGGAATTACAGTATTGAAATGTTTCTGTGATGAAGTATAAAGGAAGCCCCTCAGATGCCTGGCATTCAAGCTGAAGAAGAAAACAGCTTATTTCACAGAGGAGTAATTTTCCCAATTTGTCACTGAGGCAAGGAAGTAACTTGGTTTGTAAGAGAAACTTCTTTCCGGGACAATTAGAAAAGAAACACAAAGAAATATAAAGGTCACTATCAACTGCCAAAATTTTACTGCAAATGTTGAATTTTTTCCTCAAGCTTTTAGAGCAACTTTCCATTGAGTGAGAGACGTTGGCCATCATCCAATTCGGCCATGACACTTGGGTAAGGCCTACGATGGTATAGCTGTTACGATGCTATAGCTGTTACGATTGTATAGCTAATGTATTTCAGGTTTATAAGAAGAATATTGCAAAGACCTCTATGGCCTACAGATTTATCCTATGTGGATAAAGTTTGACAGGTAAAGTCAAAGGCAACGGAACAATTAGAAACTAGTGTTTTCAAAAATCTAATCACAGTCCCTAATGGTGGCTTCTTTTTCCTCCTCCTCCTCCTGCTCCTTCTTTTTCTTTTTCTTCCTCTTCTGACAATGAATGAGAAACACTAGAGATAGCTTCCAGGAATGTGCTGGTGTTTTTATTTTCAATTTATTTTCCCAGATGAACCAATAGTTCATCAACACTTGATAAACAATGGTTAAAAAACACTTCTTGAATCCTTTCTCTGTGTTCTGGCCTTTGACAGAAATCGTATGGTAAACAAGAGGAGACTGGAATCCCTAAAAACCATCCTCAGTGCAAATGATTAAGAGCAAAGTGTTCACCCTAAGAACTGCTCTTGGAACTTTTTGGAGAAGAAAGAACCAGAGAAGAAAGGCCAGGAGCCCACCATCCTGTCAAAGCCCACCCTCCTGCACTTGTGGGGCCCTTCAAGGCCTCAGGCCTATTACATCTATTCTTCTCACATGGCAATGCCTGTCTGCTCTGGCAAATTTTGATAAATGCTATGCCGTGTTGAATGGTGTGCAACCATTGCAAGAAATATTAATCAAAGAAGGAGCTAGGAAATTGCCAGGTCCTTTGGGAGAGAGGGAAAAATAATCACGTCTGAATTTTTCAAATGACCATGTTCACTGGTTCTTCCCCCCCTCTCAGATCTAACAATCTAGCAGGCCAATGGTTAGACTGTTACCATCCTCTCTTGAATAATAAGCTGAGCCCTGGATGCCATCCTGATTTGTAATTCTCTCTTGGTCCCTGAAACACTAAATAAGCTAACATGGATGGTTCTTAATGAGATTCTTCAGTTTAGCTTTTTAATTGTGTGACACTCAAATACACTCATACCACATCCTGGATGGTTTATTGGTATTGCAGACCTTCTGTCTGAGTGTTGTGCTCTGCCACAGAGAAATGTGAACAGCTTGGTTTATTAATGGTAGGTTCAAAGGTTGGCCCTGTAGTTCAGTGCCGTGGGTACCCCTGCTCACTCAAGCCCTCAGTTTCCTAACACAGAGCAACATGATCACAGCATTGACTTAATGCAGATTAGAAACTCAAAGCCCAAAGAGAGACACATAAAAGGCTTTTCCAGGTTCTTAGCAATCTATATGCAGAAACTAGAAGCATAGAGACAAAAAGCACCTGTTAGACTGGATTAGAAGTCGCTTTCTAACAGCTCACTTGCTTGGATCTGCTTACTGTACATTTGAACAATATATCAACTTTCTTCCTCTCAGCAACAGAGAGCCTTATTATTATTGTAGGGCTGTATTATAAGGTAGGTTTTCAAGACAATTTCAACTAGTTTAAATGAGACAATGTTTCCTTAAAAGTATATACTAATAAAAATGTTGGAAAGTCATACATGCACTATCAGTTATGTAAGTGAATTCTTTCCATTGGACAATTAAAGGCATTTATAATGAAGGTGTTGTCCAAATGAAAGTCAACCAACTGCATTAACTGACACAATGAAAAGTTCAACACCAAATCAGACAAGACACATGGCAGTGTTAATCCTCATGCTTCTACTGATAAGCCCCGGAGCAGAACGGATTTACCTGGATCAAAAGTAGGAGTTACTTTTCTATTTCCTGTTGTCAAATCATTAAGGTGACGTAATTCAAAAGGACAAAAAGCTAAGGAGAAGGAACAAGGTCAGTTACCCCCCCTCCCTAAAAGAAATGGGAACTTGTTTATTAGAGGGAAGACAAGATACTTGACTGCCATTGGCAAATCCACAGCAGTTACTGAGAATGACTCAATTAAATTTGTATCTAATATTTATTTTTCAGCTTTTGAAATACAGGCAATTTTCTTTATATCTGGGGACCTTAATTCCCCCTCTTTGACCCAGTGTTGACTTTCCAGTTAGGATAGTAGTTGGAGAAGTTGTAATGGTTTGTGCCTTGTATATTATCTGACACCAAAGCACAGTGTTACTCAGGTGGTCAGCTATCAGTCATGTTTGCCACAGTCCTGACATACCCGCTCTGACCAACACAACCACATGACTTACAGGCCCAAAGACGCATCCATGAGCTGCCATGAATGTTGGGCCTAGGCAAAAGCTGCCAGCTCAGTATACACCACATATGCACTTCACATCTCACCACGGCCCTCTTCCACTGTGTGAACAAGGAAACAGGCTCAAAAAGACTTACGTGGTTTGCAAAATGGCATATGATCAGTGAAAGATAAAATCAGGCCTTGAACCTAATTCTTCTCACTCCGGGGAGGGGATGGAACGTGTTTTAATTTGACCTTCCCATACCAGGCTGTCAGAACACAAGAACTCTTCTGCTCATTGCTAGCGTGTCCTCACAAAGCACATGCTTAATAAATAGCTCTAAGGGAGAGTTGCTCAGGGTAATTGGCGTTTAGACTGGTGTTGTCATTCTCCATATCAACTTGTTCTATACCTCATATCACATTAGACATTCTTCATATGTATTTTTCCCTCTGGAATTCTTGTCTAGACATTACTGTATGATTTGGGCTATGTGTGTCCTCCCCATCCTGGGTCTCTTATTTCTCAGAGATCATTTCTTGTCCTAGATGCCAGAATAATTCATGGTTCAACTTCTTGTACCTGCTCCCACCACCTCTGTACAACCAACCCTTGTTACTGACTGATGCTTAATGAAGAATGCCAAGTCCTAGGTCATGAAAGGGAGTGAGAAGGCTACAGAATATGAATGCTGTCATTTGGAACAACTCTCTGCTTAACAAAATCTTATAAATTGTGTTGTTAAGCCACGCATCTGATGGAATAATGCATTTCCAAACCAAACACTGATTTATGTTTGCAAAGTTATAAAGGTAAGCAATTGAATAGGAAGATCAATATTCTCTTTTCTAGGTTCCTTCTTTAGTCATTTTGGAGGAAAACAATGGTAAATTATCAAAAGCACACAGGTGCACATTTTTGAATAAAAAGAAAACATAAATACTTCATTTCATGTTATGCCTGAAGAACTCCTCATACATAACCTCATTTTAATATAAATATGCATGACCTCAAAATAGAACAGCATTTAAAGTGAAGATATACAGTTAGGGTGAGAGTTTGTAATACTAATACTTCCAGTATCTTTAGGTGCCAAGGAACCCTTTTCGAAATGGAAGAAACATTTCATAATGTTCTTGAGAAGAAAATGCTATATGCTATTGGCCTTGGAATTCTATAATGTGCAGCAAGACTGCCTTCTTAAATCTGTTATGGGAGTCACGTGAGACAAGAGCAGTCAATCCCTTATTCAAATCTAGGCAGGACTTCACTCATGTACGTTCATTCTCACGCACGGTCTCCTAGCTGCTCTGGGCCCCCTGCAGCCTGCCTCTGATTACTCTGCCACTATAGATTGCTTTTCCTGGGGACTTGTATAATGATTGCAGGAAAATGTGACTTGGGAGAGTTTCCTATTCCATAATAATCAGCCTTGACAGTGATCAACCTTGAACTCAACAATGACCCAGGCAATTCAGAAAAGGCTCTGTGTGTGTGTGTGTGTGTGTGTGTGTGTGTGTGTGTGTGTGTGTTCAGTAATGATGGTAACGACATAAAGCAAAGCAAGAAAATGAAATAATTCAAGCTTTTGGGTCTTGGCTGGCACATATGATGAGAAAAGATAAGAGCCAGACAAGCAAACTGGAACAGAAAATGGGATTTCCGTGAAAGAGCTCCAAATGACATCTGAATCCCTGAATGCCACCTTCAAGCCGAAGCATTCACACCTGCAACCTGAAGGCATAAAAATCTTTGTCCCATAAGCTCAGCTTCAGTTCCTGCATACAGATTTAACCTTTCCCCATTCTCCTGACCTGGCTTCTGGTGGATCTTTTAACTGAGAAGTCCACTGCTGCCCACAAAAATGCCAAAGGCTGAGGTTAACTTTTCTTCACATTTATGTCTATGGTAGTGAATATCCAATTCTGGGAAGGCCAGCACTGACGGCTTTGCAGATGGCAGTAGATATTGAAGGTATTACAGAGTGTTTCTAGAAACTCTGTGCTTCTTGGCTTCATTCCTTTTTGTAACTTATATTTCAACAACATTTCAGTGTGGAAGCTTCTATTCACTCAACTGTGGCAACTATTTTTACATCTCTGTCAAATCTCATCCTGATTCTCCTTCTTTGAGACAGGTTCTTATAAATCCCATTATGATGTCAGGAATGCAAGAAACTACCAAGATAAAAAGGGATCGGGCAGTCTGTGCTTCTGCAGCTGTCCCCATTTTAGGGAACAGCCAGCCAGTGGTTTTTTAAAAATGGCAACCACACTGCCATCCGAGACATTTGTCTTCTGTATGTTTTAACTGTCTGACTTAATAAGGTCCAAACAAATACACAAGGGATTTTTTTTTAAGCGTAGTCTTTCTAACCAAATTCCATAACTCTTGGAACATAACCTAACTCAAATGCTCTGTTTATTTATTCATCAGGATTTGGCCCTTCTGAATACACAACTGCCTTATATGGATATGGGATGTAAAGAAAAGCAGGGGTAGACACCAGATAAGTAGCCAAGCAGTGGCATACAGTGTGACACACTGTCCCAATGAAATTGTGACAAGAGCTGGAGGGACCCAAGGAATATCCTAACTCCAACTTGTTGAGTAAAATAGCATTTTATAATGGAAACAGCATCCAAGTGGAAAATTTGAAGGATGAATGTAAAGCCAGATATTGGAAGGAAGAAAGAATGCCCCATACACATAATCCAAATTATGTAAAGATCCAGAGATCTAGGCCCCTCCCCGCAGCAAAGGAAATTTATTATTATTATAAAATAATATAATGTAAATGTAAAATAACATAATGCTATTTATTTAGTATTATTATTTGCAGGGGAAATAATGTTGAAGAATGAGGCTACCAAATTGGCCAGGGGTAAGTAAATCATGAAAATCTTTGCTATCAGTTTCCAGTCATTTCCACTGATCACTCTAGCTCTGAATCAATAACCTGAAGAGCCATCTCATTCCTTTTATTGCTAGAGGATGGATCACTGATTCATAAGGCAGTTGGCAACTTCATCTATAAAGTTCACAATTCTTTATATTTTCACTAAATGATCCTGACTCTGCACCCATCCTTATCATTTTCCTGTACCCCTTGATATGGATGTCATCATACCAAATTATGCTTGCTTTCCTAATATGTCACACTCCTTTCCTAATATCACTTCCACCCATGGTGTCCCTGTGATGTAAATCACCTTCATCCTTTCACATTCTCTTCACATGTGCAACCCCATCTTTCCAAAGTCAACTCAAAGCCACCTCTCCAGGAAGCACCTGTAATTCCCTCTGTAAGAATCCCATTTCTTTTTTTTTTTTGCCAGTCCTGGGCTTAAGCTCAGGGCCTGAGCACTGTCCTTGGACTTTCTCAAGGCTAGAGCTCTACCACTTGAGCCTCAGCACCACTTCCGGCTTTTTTCTATGTATGTGGTACCAAGGAATCGAACCCGGGTCTTCATGCATGCTAGGCAAGCACTTTAACCACTAGGCCAAACTCCCGGCCCAAGAATCCCATTTCTTTTAACTATACCTGCAACAGCACTACCATGCCCGCAGGTTCATCACCCTGAATCCATCACACACTGGCTTTGGGAAATACAAAGTACTCTGTTCATATACAAAAGTAATAATTAGTTGGCTCCTCATCCCGCAAGCTGCATAGAACAAAACATAATTATAATTCTTTTATGTATAATCATGGTGACTTGTTTGTATGGTTTGTATCCCCAAATAGACTCTTAAACTCTTTCAAGAAAGGAGACATACTTTTCTTGTTAATTTCTACATTGCCAGTGTTTAATTTCAGTGCCTGGGGCATATTAAGCACAATGATGAATGTCTGTTGAAAAATAAATGAGAAAAACAATACAAACTGAGCCCTCTCTCCCAACCCATACCCTTCCTACCTCAACACATAGGCACATGTACACTTGCCCAGACACACACACACAGACACACACACACACACACACACACACACACACACACACACGTGCGCAGGCACACACTCAAATAAAACTCCTTAATCCTCTTTAATTTCCTGTTAAGGATTAAACAACACAAACAAATGGAGCTCTCCTCCCCCAAACTCTCGTTCACCCAGGCAAATAATTCTTTTTTAATCCTCTCTAATTTCCTGTTCAGGATTCATGGGTCAAGGAGGACAGCAGTCAAAAGTCCAAAATGCCTTTATGGGAGGTCCAAGAAAATTACAAACTGGAATTCACAAGATGGATAAGAATTGGGGCCTTATTCTTGATTTTACCACTGACCTTTGAAAGGCACTCTAACCTACCAGTTAGGAGCTATATACTTGTGCAACTCGGTATATAAATAGGTGACAAGAAAATTCCATTTTCTCCCATTCAATGTCTCCTTTCCAATCAAGTGCCCAAATTACTGTGCTCACTTTCACTAGACAAACAATGGAAGTCCATTTTTCATCATCAACTGCCTTCTGCTTTCTTCATTTTCTCTTAACCCCATGCTATATGAAAATGAAGTGCCACCAGTGAAAGAAATTGGTTTTCAGAGTTAGTGGGCCTTCTCCCGCTTCAGCAACCTCACAGTGAGGGAGGCTATACTCATTCTATGTCTTCTAAACTTACAGCTGAGGAAGGCTGAAGTTTGTTCAGAAATAGCTTCTGGAAACATCTGTGAAGTCTATTCCAAAGCCTACATATCTTTTTGAAAGAAGAATCACAATAAAAATAAAAATTAGGGCTGGGAGTTTGGCCTAGTGGTAGAGTGCTTGCCTAGCATGCATGAAGACCCTGGTTCGATTCCTCAGTACCACAAAAAGCCAGAAGTGGTGCTATGGCTCAAGTGGTAGAGCCCTAGGCTTGAGAAAGTTCAAGGACAGTGCTCAGGCCCTGAACCCAAGCCCAGGACTGGCAAAAAAAAAAAAGAAAAATTAAACATCTCATAGGCTGGGTGCCAGTAGCTCATATCTATAATCCTAGCAACTCAGGAGGCTGAGATCAAGGATCTCAGTTTGAAGTTGGCCTGGGCAGAAAAGTCCCCATGAGATTATCTGTAATTAACCACTCAGAACCCAGAAGTCGTGTGCTGTGGCTCAAGTGGTAGAGTGCTAGCCTTGAGCATAAAGAGGCTCAGGGACAATGTCCAGGCCCTGAGTTCAAGGACCACAACTGAGGATAAGAAAGAAAGAAAGAAAGAAAGAAAGAAAGAAAGAAAGAAAGAAAGAAAGAAAGAAAGAAAGAAAGAAAGAAAGAAAGAAAAGAGAAGAAAGAAAGAAGAGAAGAAAGAAAGAAGAGAGAGATAAAGGCAGAGAGAAAGAAAGAAAGAAAGAAAGAAAGAAAGAAAGAAAGAAAGAAAGAAAGAAAGGAAAAGAAAATTTCTATTTTTGCAAATGATGGAGACCATTAGCCGAAGCTCATTGAACTATTGGTTCTGGGAAATATAAAAGTCAATTCATGTAATACATTCAATTTAACATCTGCTTAGCTGCCTTAAAACATTACTTACAAGGGAATTAACATTACACCTGCTGGAAGCTTCCTCTTTTTCCACTCTACAGTCAGTTTGTAAATCCTTGATGCTGAAGATTTATGATAACCATGACTGAAAATCATCTTTGTGTTTTCTATAGATATATAATTGGTAAGGTCCACTCAATTCTGATTACTTTGTGTCAGTTAGCCTAAAAATGGAAAACATACATTCTGGTTAGAGTTCTTGTCCTGTGTGTTGAGGGTTGACATTCTATCTTTTGAGAAAAATCAAGATTCTTTGCATATGGCTGATTTTGCAGCTTGGAGAGTTCACTCAGAACAAAATGAAACTTGGCCTCCTAATCTAGTCAGTGAAAATTATTCAGAGATATTCTAAATTAATAAACATTTTTTTAAAAAAGACTTAAATGCAGTGGCTATCTTTTATTGAGAAGGCATTGCTTACTTGCAAGGTGTGGATTACAATGGAGCTTACAAGGTCATTTATTCATTTGTTCTTTTGGCAGGCATTTGCCAATTGCCTCCTATGTACCTGGCCCTTCACTAGACATAATGAAGACAAAATAACACAAATATCCCATGCCTGTTGCACAGGATACTCAATAACTGGCAAAGCTCTTTTATTTCATTTTTCTACAGGAGTCTGGAAAATATGGACAATAATGAGAGGTTTTTATTTTGATCAATGAAACTGTCATCTCTCATGGGAAAGGCTTAAAATTTTGAGGGTTAAAAACATCCTTTGATATCACATACATTTTTATGCAGGGATCTCACAATGATATTACTTGTGCTTACATAACTACAGCAAAAGTCAGCTCATTCTGTGAATGAATGAGGAGCTGGGTCTTAAAGTAAGACTTCATATAATGGAATATGTATTTTGGGGCTTGTCCCAGAAATAAATAAGTAAGTTACCTGACTTTTCTGTATTTTAAGAGACTTGTTTTTTAGTTGTTCTGTTCTGTACTGTCTTGGTTTTCTGTCAGTGATACTAGGCATTGAATTCAGGGCTTTGTGCATGCTAAGCAAGCACTCTACTACTGAGCTCCATCTCCAGCAAATAGAGTTATTCTCCTCTCCTAAATATTCTCCTCAAAGCTAATGACCCACTTCAGATATCCTAAGAATAGGTCAGCACCTGCTGAACACCTACCTGTGGAAGTCAGCCAGCGACCCTCTTCAAAGAAAATATTGACATACACTCTCCTCTAAGAGAATGAGAAGGAATGACAACAGAACTTCCTGTGGGCACGGGGCCATAGGGAAAAAAATATTACTGTGTATTCAAGTGTTTGGATCATCCCCTGCAGTTCTCTATCATATCATTCCTGTTTATCATGGAACAACGTGACTTTCAGAAATGTAATGACAGACCTGTAGCCACACAAATACTACTACAAGACAGGCACCACTCAGACCTGAGACTATGTTTTGGAAAGTCATCTGATCTTTCCTCTGCTCTCAAGTCCCTTGTAGCTGGAGTATTACAAGTCAGTTCCCAACTGCATTATTTATGGAAAAAGTTTTTAGTGTTTTTTTTTCTTGCTTGCTAACACCAGACCTAAAGGAATATAGGAACAGACTTGTTTTGAGAGGCAATTCTACATTATCCCCTGAAAGGGACTATAAAGTAAGAGACATAGAACTGGACAAAAAAAGAATTATGTAGAAGCCAAGGGGCTTTAGATGATATATGAAGGCATTAATAGGAAAGTGGCTATTCGCAGGGTTATGATTGATTATGTATTTAAAACAAACACAGTTGCTTTTCTTTACTTTGGTTCTGACAGGGGCTGAACTTTAGCACCATAATGGCCTACTGTTGTCTACATGGCAGGTGGCTGCTACATAAATCTCAGCGAGTGGCAGACTGAAGGGCCAGTGTATGCACTCAGTCTATGAACAATGCACACCCTGCATTTCTACAGAAAAACAGACCAGCAGTAAATGTGTTTCCAAGTCCTCTCTTTAGGGGCCTGGGCATAAGGACTCACTTCCCCTAGGGCTTCAAAATGGAGAACACGACGTGCAATTAAAAGTTAATTGTTACAATTCCTCATGTGGTGTATCCTTCCAGAGAGAGAAAGGAGTATCCTTTTCATGAGCTCTGAGATGACAAGGGTTCTCTGGGGCTCTCAAGTCTAATCCCTAATGAGTTACTTTAAATCCCTTAACAATAACTCAAAGGTACTATTCATGTCTACTAGAATACTTAGAGCAACATGGTCTACTCTTCTCTCTACAAGTACTCATTTCTTCAATATAAAAACTCACCAGAGCCTCATGTACTTTTTAAAGTGTCACACGGCCTAATAATATACTCATGGAATGAAGAAGGGACAACTCATAGAAAACTCTAGCTAGATGCCAATGGTAGAGGAGGAGACAGAAAGGCTCATAGAGCCTTGCATACAATCCTGATGTACCAGTGAGAAAAACAATGCCCGGATGGGGCTATGACTTACTTATCTATCATCAGAGAGCAACCTATGTACAAAGCTATTTCTAATCTACCAGATCATAAAGTACTTCCACGAGACTCCAGTAAATCCACCAGCTTCATTACAAGGCATATGCCTAAACAACGGCATGCAGTGGTTAAAAATTACTGATTAACTTCCCATTTAATGAGCAGGCAAAAATACAAGTAATATAAACCCCTGCTTTTAATATTTAGGAGAAATAAATGGAGTGAAAAGTAAGTAATTTTAAAAGTGAGAAAAGCAAAGTAGGTGATTTTTAAAGGGAGAAATGACTGATTTTATATGACCACATTTCTGCAAATGTATTTTCACAAGGACAAACACAAGAACTGTAAAACATCATTGGTTTCTGATATGTGAGGCCTGAAGTTACTTTCTTCAGTTTAAAATATCCATCAGTTCGTTACTATTTTATCATTGTTTTACTAAAACCAGTAGTACAATGGAATTTTATGCTTCTCTCAGAAAGAATTATATTGCCCCATTCCTGAGGAAATGGAAAGACTTGGAAAAAATTATATTAAGTAAGTCAAACCCAAAGAAATATAGGTTGCATGGTTTCCCTCATTTGTCATACCTAGAATATGTCTCTAAATCTGCAAGTTAAATCCAATGGAGAATAAAAGACAAATAATTACACTTAGCCATGATTAATTAAACAACACTCTCAGCGTTTGCTGAGTGAGAACCAAGGAAGGTATTCTTAGGAGAGGATTGCAATGGCTCAATAGCTATGTGTATATGACAATATAAAATTGTATTTATCAAAATAAAATCCAAAAAAGTAGAAACAAGAAGGTTTTTTTTTTTTCGTTGAACTGCTTTCAGGTAATTCTGTTTTCCCTTTGGTTTATTCCCTCTTGTCACTGTTTTATATTTCTATAAAGTTTATTTCTATTTATATTTCTATAAGTTTATTTGATTTGGGGATGGGAAGAAGAATAACAGAATTGTGGGACAAAGTGTGAACCAATGCAACAGTGATACTCACTAGACAATATGTTGGAAATGAACTTTACAACATGGGGAAGAAGGGGTTGGGGGAAAATGGGAGAAAATGAGGGAGGGGTTAACACTGTTCAAAAAGAAATATAATCATTACTTATGTAACCCCTATGTACATCACCTTTCAATAAAAATTTAAATTAAAAATGAATGAAAATAAAACAAGTGGTAAAAAAATGAACTTCTTAATGGAAGTCCTCTGACGGTGTCATCTACTGAATGCTAGAGATTAAAGGACAATAACAAAACTACTCATATCTCAACAACTCCTTCACTTGTTCAGGGCCAGAATGTGGCCCACAGCAATGCATACTGTTCTGTTTCCTGGGTTTATAATTCATTCATCAGATATTAGCAGTGCACAGGACATGCCAGAAACTAAGTCAAAAGTTGGATTGTTCACCAAATATACCAGTGTATACTTACTATAACTCGTAGGGATCATATTCTTAGTAGAATATTTACAGTGAAGTTAAAATACCCATTTTCCAATATGGACTATATTTTCCATTTTAGCAAATCCTCTTTTGATTGGCGTTCCATCTAATAGAGGCTATAAAAGATGTGGAAAGAGGCCAACTCAGGTTCAAGGAAAGGAAAAATTACCTTATTTGGGGACCTCACAAAAGACCTTTTGTCGGCCACCCATAGCTCATACCTGTGATTCTAACTTTTCCGGAGGCTGAGATCTGAGGATCATGGTTGATGCCAGCCTGGGAAGGAAAGTCAGAGAGACTCTTCCAATTAACTATCAAAAGAAAATCTAGAAGTGAAGCTATGGCTCAAATAGTACGGTGTTAGCTTCGATTGAGCAAAGAAAAAGCTAACACGGAGCCCAGACCCTGAGTTCAAGCCTTAGGACTAGCATTTAAATACAAAGTAAAGGAAAGAGAATTGCCTGAGCAGAATTTATAAAGATGAGTAAAAGAAATAAGCACAAGGGTAGCTGCTTGTAGGAAGCCATGGAGTTATAAAATCAAAAAGCAGATAGGTGTAGTTGACTATGACTTGCTGGTGAATTGAAGATACACTGAATACAGCTAAGAACTAGAGAGCATTTCTTAAAGTGGTTTATAAGCCTGAAGATTTGCAGTATCCTTGGATGAATTTTGCATAGAATAATGCCAAGGTACATTTTTCCACTCATGGAGAGAGAAGATGTGCTATGGGAAGCTGATTTGAAGCCCAATCAGACACACTCTTGAGTTAAGCAGCTCCATCTCTGTCAGTCAATCAAGTTGATTGACAAGTTGTCTGACTCCTTGTGATTTCCTTGGCAATTTCAAAAGCCCCTTGGTGCAAGTACTCATGAGGCCAGCTCCTGAGATAGAATAAAACCCACCCATATCAATGGACCTACTCTTCTCCAGTTTCTGTTTTGTCTTTGAAAATGGTATAAGAAACAAGGGAGCTCCCAAGTAATCAGTGGACTGGCTTCCCAGTGTCCGGATATGTTCCACTTTCATGTTTTAATAAGCTTTATCAGGAACACAATTCGATGTTTATTTTTTTAAAAAAAGCAATGTATGGCTATTTCTCCCTAGTCATCCTACAGAACTGCTTCCCTCTGTTACTTCATAAGTATTAAAAGCTAATTGTTTTATTTTTCAATTAAATCTTACATGTGTAAGAATATGTGTCCCTATGTATCTCTGACAATCACCTAAAAACTGCACTGCCTGGGATGGGTTTTTTGTTGTTTGTGTTGTTTTTGTTTGTGTTTGTGTTTTACTCAAAAAGAACTATGAATAATTAAAAGCAAAGATGTTTCTTGGAGCCTGTGAGATTGAAGGAGATAAAATGGCTTTGATTTAAGAGGAGAGAGAAGGACACCGTAATCAACTCCAGGATTTCATAGACAAGTTTTGCCATTTTCATCAAGGGAACAGGCAAAACCGATGTAACTCAAAGAGCTGATTATCTCTTTTCCTGGATTATATACAAGGTAGTAACTTCAGGGATCAGGGATACAGATTGGAGCAGGTTTTAGGAGAAAATGATTGGGCTGTTCTCATTTAGAACCATCTCTCCTTTCTTCAATCCAAGCACCACAAAAAATGCAAATGGAAATGCACCTGGCATTTCCTTCTAATCAATATGCCTCTGGGGGTGGTAAATTCTCCCTGGCCTCCTCTTTTCCTTAACTCTGAGCTGGCAAGAAGAAGATGGATTCTCTGCTGTGTGACACCTCCATGGTGACACTTCTGGGACTTAGAGTCACACAGATTTGTAGCTAGGAGAGTGTGTGATGCTCAGCTACACTCCCTCATATCGTAAATTGAATTGTTGCCACAGGCTACCTACCTACACACACACACACACACACACACACACACACACCAGCTTAT
This sequence comes from Megascapheus bottae, assembly GCF_031878675.1. Lineage (NCBI taxonomy): Eukaryota > Metazoa > Chordata > Mammalia > Rodentia > Geomyidae > Megascapheus > Megascapheus bottae. Next base: position 14,019,220 of record NC_143532.1, on the reverse strand, counting down.
TAATAATCATGTTTGGGCCAGGAGTTTGGCCTAGTGGTAGAGTGCTTGCCTAGCATGCATGAAGGCCTAGGTTCGATTCCTTGGTACCACATACATAGAAAAAGCTGTAACTGGTGCTGAGGCTCAAAGTGGTAGCGCTCTAGCCTTGAGAAAGTCCAAGGACAGTGCTCAGGCCCTGAGCTCATGCCCAGGACTAGCAAAAAAAAAAGAATCATGCTATTTCACTCAATTTCAATGCATCAGAAATAATAAAGGTGTCCTCTTCCCCAAACCACTGCAGCACCTCTCCAGCATGTGCACACAGATAGGCAAAGATGTCTTCATTTATACAGGCTGGGATATTTCCTCAAATTCGGTGCTCACTATCCTTCATCATACTTACTCGTTTGATGTTAGACTTACCTAAGTCTGGCTTACTCACCTCCCTCTCCTACATGACAGATTAATGAGTGCCATGGAACATGCCTTAAACAATATTTCATTCGTTCGTTTCACTTGGCCAAAAAAACAAATGAAGGTCTGCTATGAGTTAGACACTACAAAACCCCCAAAGTATAATAATAAACAGAAAATGGGAAGAGCTGTAAACTCACAGAGCTTAAATTATCTGGAGGACCTTTGGTTAGCAAACACTTCTAGAGTCTGTAAGAAAAGAAATGAACAGGTATGTTGAGATGCTAGTATAAGGAGAGGGACTGAATTCAGATCTGAGTCAGGAAACTTCTTTGAAGAGGTACCATTCAAATGTTTCTGGAGTGTAATTTTGTTTCTTTACCATTCGTTGTGCGTTAGATTTATAGGCACATCCTATTGATTACAAATGAGGGAAATTGTGCAACCTTTGTTTCTTTGGTTCTGGCTTTCATTGCTTAATATAACTTTTTCCAACTCTTATGATTTTCTTATGAATTGTAGAATATCATTCTTTCTGATGGAAGCATAGAATTCCATTGTGTATACATTCCACATTTTCTTGATCCATTTGTCTACTGCGTGCATCTGGATCAATTCCATATCTTAGCTGTGGTTAAACAATGCTTCAATGAATAGAATTGTGCTAGCAGCTTTAGTTTGGCCTGATTTATCATAAATTGAATATATACCCAGGAATAAAATTGCTGAGGCATAAGGAATCTCTACATTTATTCTTCGGAGGAACCTGCATACTGCTTTTCACAGTGGTTGAACAAGTTTATGCTCCCACTAACAATGGGACATGATAAGTTAAACAGGACTTTTAATTTTCATACTGTGAGACCAGAGAAGGATATTCTTAGGAGAGGATCATAAAGGCTCAAAAACTATGTGCATATAAAATGATACTGTCAAAATGAACTCCAAGAAATGGAAACAAGATGTTGCATTATTTTAGTTTTTGTACAACTTTTTTTGTTGTTGCTTTAGTTGTTGTTGTTTATCTTCTTCTTCTTCTTCTTCTTCTTCTTCTTCTTCTTCTTCTTCTTCTTCTTTTCTTCTTCTTCTTTCCTCTTTTGTCACTGTTCTGTATTTTTGTACTTTTTGCCTTGTATGTGAGTTTATCTCTTTTGGGGCAGGTAAGGGGAAATACAGAAATTGTGAGACAAGGGATGAACTAGTTCAACAGTCATACTTACTAGATACTATGTTGAAAATAAACTATACAGCTTGTGGGGGAAGGGGCTCAGGAAAAAACTTGGAGAATAAAATGGAAGAAATGACACTGTTCAAAGAGCAATGTACTATTTGCTGACCTATCTAACTGTAACTCCTCAATATATCACCTTTAAATAAAAAATTTTTAAAAAAATATCTCTGGAGGAGAAGGAAAGATGTGGGGATGCAGAGGGAAGGAAGGCTGCTTCCTGATAGAAATATCATTGTGGTAGAACCTGGTATACTTAGGAAACCTGATGTGTTGGTTTGCTAGGGGTGCCATGACAAAATACCCCAGAAAAGGTGACTCAGACAACAAAAAAACTGAAGGGTTACAAAAAAAATGTAGAACACTTCACAAGTTTGCATGTCATTTCTGCACAGGGGCCATGCACATCTACTCTGTATCACTCCCATTTCATTATATTTGTACTGCCAAAGTGAGCACAAGGTATCATTTCACACAGGGAGTTTTGGAAGGGTGTGATTCAGTCCAATAACACTCCATGAAGGCCAGTGGGGTTGAATCCTCTTATCTCAATGTATGAGAGCCATCAATGGGCAATAAACCAGTCATCATGCATTTAAATTCGCTCTCAAAATGATGCTTTGAGAGAAGCATGGAAAAGAGATTAATGTTCCAAAAGTAGATGTAGAGAGGCTAGCCAAGAGCTAGAAGTGGGGTCGGCGAGGAGGAGAGAGCCATAAGATGGGGACTGGGAGACAGATTGCCGACTCTGTAACATAGGAAAGTGAATGAATGAATGAAAATATGAGTTAATGAAATCCACTGAGTGAGTGGACTTAGCTGATGTTCATGGTGACAGGTCTAGATTTTCCCTAATTGTGATAAAAATTAGCCCTATCATCAATCTAAGTTTCCACCTTTCATGAGAATTTCCTGGGTAACAGTGTGGGCATATTTATGTCGGGGGATCCTCTTTATGAAAAGAAAAAAAAAGATCCTTAGTTCTTCCTTCCCAATTGCCACAGAGGAGTTCTTGCTTTGAGGGAGAGGAATATAAGAAAAGCATTTGTGTTCCCCTTGCTCTAGCTTCCCTGGGATGCCACTCTTGATGTGCCTAATCCATCAGCCTTCTGCCTGCTGACAAAGCTCTCTGCCTTTTGTAGTTGTTGTTGTGCAATACCTACTTGTCCATCAAAGCTGAGAGTAACAACCATTCCTGAGTAGTTCTGATGACTCAGGTTAAGCTGGAGTGCCATTTTTCTCTGACCAGGTTCTCATGAGGCTTTCTCCTAGCCTTGTGCTACAAATACACAGCAGTGTGGATTACAGTAGCTCTCTCTCATCCATGGATAATTCCCATACTCCCAGAGGATGCCTGAAACTTTAGAACCACATTGCACATGAAGATGTACATATAGAATTATTTGCCTAGCTGAATGCTGGTAGCTCATGGCTGTAATCCTAAAATATTCAGATCAGAGTTCAAAGCCAAGTCAGCCAGGAAAGTCCATGAGATTCTTTCCTTCAATTAACCACAAGAAAACAGGAAGTGGAGTTGTGACTCAAAATGCTAGACCACTAGCCATGAGCATAAAGAGCTCAGGGACAGCTTTCAAGCCCTGAGTCAAAGCCCCATGACCAACAAACAAAAAATAAGAAAAGAAAAAGGGGAAAAAGAATAATTTTCCTATTAGGCACAGGCAGAAATTAATGATAACTAATAATAAAACAATAATTATAACATACTGTAATAAAAATTGCTTGAATGTGCACTTTCTCCCTGTTCACTTTTCCCTCCTTCCCCCTCTGTCTCTCTCTGTCTCTCTCTGTCTCTCTCTGTCTCTCTCTGTCTCTCTCTCTCTCTCTGTTTCCAACTACCATATTACACTGTGCTTCCCCTCCTTGTGAAAATGTGAGATGATACACTGTCACATGATACAATGCAGAGCCTGATGGTTATAGAGGGACTACTTGAACACAGCACCACAATAAGCAAGAATTGATCTGATAATTCAGACAATCACTAAGTGACAAGTGAGTAATACATGCAGCATGAACATGTGGACAGGAGGGTGACAAACATCAACAGCAGAAGAAAACAGAACACAGAATCTTACCATGCTACTCAAATGGGGCATAATTTAAATATCACAAACCCTGAGACTTTCCACTTAATATTTTCTAATCATGGTTAATTATGGGAAAGTAAAACCTTGAAAAGTAAATTACAGGTTGTGAGAGATGACTGTTTATGCTGAATGACTCATCTCTCTGCCAATCAGTTTGACCTCCAGCTATTCTGGTGGTTCCTCTGTATTCAGAGCTATGCCTAGAACACTGGAGATGTTCAGTGTATGTTTATGTTCAGTTACAAGTTTCTTCTCAATGCAAGGTTCACAAAGATTAGGGCTCCTCCTGCATATCTAGGACGATCAGATTGTGTTTCATATCTTCTTACCTTCTTACCTAGGAAGCAATGGACAGCACAATGTTGCAATCCCTTTCCTCTGAAGGTCAAATGGAAATCTGAGGATCATCAGAGCTTGGTGAAGACTCAGCTTCACCAAGCTATGATTTACATGGAGCCTTAAATCAAAGACATCTAACAACATCTGATTTCAGGAGATCTGAAAAAAAAAATCTCTCATGAATCAAAAACAGAGTCTCAAACCACCCTAGTCAGAATAATCATTCATCACCTCAGCCCAACACATTAAACTGATTTGCTAAGTATCCAGCTTAAGTATGAAGGAAGAAAAAAAACGCACATTCTAATTAGTAATTTTTAAAGTAATTTTATACATACTTTTATGATCAAACAATGCAATATAAAACAAATATTTAAAACTTATCTTAAAACATAGCTACACTGATAAGCATAATTTAGAAATCTTTAATGAATTCACCTCAATTAGCCTTTAATTAAATAGCTCATTAAAAGCTGATTTGAATACTGCTCATGGAGAAATCCTCGTTCAACTGTTGTGACAGAACAGGAAGTTAATGAAGTTAAAATTAAGTGCAATTTTGAGGGAACAGTCTGAAAGTCATAAAGCTGTAAGTGGAAATAAAAAATCTCTGAACTTTGCCTGACACCGGAGACATTTCATAACAAGTAAATGCTGAAGTAAGTGGGACACTGGAAGCTTCAGTGGGACCACAGTTTATTAGAGATACCAGATAATGTTTGATAAGTGAATGAATGAATGAACAGCCAATATAGATCTCTACAACTCTGAGTTTAAGTAAGAAGGTTGAAAAGCAAGTTAAAAAAAATCACAATGATGAGATGCCTATCATGTATCAAATGTTGTTTGTTTTTTTTTTTTTTTTGCCAGTCCTGGGCTTGGGCTCAGGGCTTGCACTCTACCACTTGAGCCTCAGCACCACTTCTGGCTTTTTGCTATGTATGTGGTACCGAGGAATCGAACCCGGGTCTTCATGCATGCTAGGCAAGCACTCTACCACAAGGCCAAACTCCCGGCCCTGTACCAAATGTTTTGAATGAATTGTTCTTCTTTATTCCTTCCAATAGCTCTTCCCGCTAGTGGTCAAAATACCATGCTTTTTAAAATTAAGTATTTTATTAAATATTTAAAATTAAATATTTAAGGTAATGCACACAGGGGTTGCTGTTTCATAAATCAGGAAATAAGTAGGTTTCTTTGCTGACAATGGTACCCCCAAAATATTATTCTTACCACACAGATGAATAACGAAAATAATTGTGTGGAAATCTGAGTTGAAATTCCAATACAAATGGAAAAGAAGAGAACCTCAAAGATTTGAAGCATGTAAGGCCCCCAGAAAGACATACTTAAAAAAGAACAATAAATAAACAAGTATATAGTCACAGCCTTTTAATTCTCACACCCCTAGGCTCAAGTAATTCCACTAAACATATCCCCAAGCTGATGGCTTGAATGCCATAGCTCTGTCATGTCTGCGGTGCAATACCCATCCATTGGTTATTTTAAGTCAATCTGCACAGGAAACTCCCTCCACAGAAATCGGGGGGGGGGCGTGGTTAGCAAGGCAGACACTGAAGGACAGACACAGCCTTCTGTGGGAGCCTTGGCTGCCTTAGCAGGATGAACAAGGCATCTTGGTGAGGAAAAAAAGGGAAGAAAATCAAATGGAGACATTATCCAGAAAAATCACTCTGACCAAAACTTTCAAGCAGCAGAACAGAGAGAGACACAGAGGGTGGGGGGAGGCAGAGGGAGGGAGGAAGGAAGGAAGGAAGGAAGGAAGGAAGGAAGGAAGGAAGGGAGGGAGGGAGGGAGGGAGGGAGGGAGGGAGGGAGGGAGGGAAGGATCACATTTGATATAATGAAGATGACCCCAGTCCTTAGCACGGAGATGGCAGTGGTAGGAAGGCCATCAGACTAGAATGGGTCACCTACTTCCTCTTCAGGCCTTTCCTCTGGAAACTGACACCCTACACACAGCAGCTGCTGCAGGCCAGGGAACAAACATTGACTCACTGAGCCAGAAATCTTTTAGTATCTCCATAGGAGCCACAGCATGGAAGTGGAGACCCTGCAATGAGTGGAAAAAATGGATTTCACATGCAGGAATCTCCTGTTCTTCCTCAGTATGACCAGAGGGCCTTTTTCTCTTCATAATATCAAGGTCTGGGCACTGGTGGCTTACTCCAGTAATCCTAGCTACTCTGAGATCTAAGGATTGTGGTTCAAAGCCAGCTCAGGCAAGAAAGTCCTATGAGACTCTTACCTCCAATGAACCTGCCAAGAAATGGAAGTGGAGCTGTGACTAAAAATGGTAGTGTTCTAGCTTTGAGCAAAAGAGCTCAGGGACAGTGTCCAGGACCCAAGGTTAAGCCTCATGATCACCTGCAATAGCAAAGCAAGATGTTCCAAGAGAAATACTTTTGTCTTAAAAAGCTAGTAGCACTTTCAGAAGGACTTAGGGCCTTACCATGTCTTACAGTTTCTGCATGAATATTTAAAAGTTTAGAAATCCCACTAACCCTAATTCTGTTCTGAAACAGGCATGAGTCTTAAAAACAAACCATTAAGTATCATGGCAATAGACCTTTTGTTTTGTTTTGTTTGGGCTTTATTTTTCTCTGTTTTGTTGCTGCTTTTTAAGACAGTGTCATTTTGTTGTCCAAGTTGTCCTCGAACTCTCCCTAGACTCTTGCTACAGTCTCCCAAATACTAGGATTCCAGGTGTGTGCTACTATTCTCATCACGCCAGCACTGCTTATGTCTTCTGCATACTCACAGAAAAGTCTATCTCCTGCGTTCATCTTAATTAATATTTCCTGGGAACCTATTATTGGAGTAGAGGACCCTTCCACTTTTACACATTGATTATATCAAATAAGGATGATTAGATTTCCATTTGTGTTAGAAGTTAGAAGGGCTCTGTGAATTAGAACAACTACATTAGACTGCTGGGGAGAACGTCAAATTAGGCCTAACTCTAAATCCTATGCTCTCTGATGCATAAGACAAAAATAGTGTGGAGAGAAGGCAAATGACCTCTCCAATCTGCAAGAGCCATTGGAAATTCAGGCTGGGTTCTGTGTCCTACTTCTGGATTTCAGGGTTTACCTAAATACCCACCCTCTTTCTGGTGCAGCACATGCTGGCCACCAGATAGATATCTGCTGCACCAAAGCTGCATATGCCAAGGTTAGAATTTTCTTCAAGTGCTTTCTATTTTCCCATGCAAGAATTTCCTGCCACACCACTTTTTTAAATCCCTAAACCGACTTTACTCTCAATGACTAAGTTGGAAATCACAATGCACTATGGATAGGAAACATAATATCTCTGTCCCTGTCTATTTCTCTAGCCAAACTCTTGCTTTTCTATGTTCCAGGCTCTCGGGCTGTGTGCTCAATCCTTGAGTGCTGGTATTGGCCCTGGATTCCGTAGTTAAACTTTCTTCCCTTTTTGCTTCTCCCTTTATCTGTAACTTCCTGTTCATCCAACCGTACTTCAAAGAGGCTTTCTCTTTCTTTGTCAACTACGTAAGTACTCGTGGGTACCATCTCATGAGATCCTGTACTAATTCCTTCTTTGTGGCATCTGGATTCTATGCATATACTGAACACCTGCAGCCTCCACTAGGGAAATCTCCAAGAGGGAGAGATGCTGTCTCTTTCTCACCATGGGATTCTCCCAGCTGGTGCCTAGTAGGTGCTCAATAAATATGTATTACATTAACAAATACATGAATGAATAAAATGAGTGTGTGGTTATTCAAAATGAGTAGGTGAGCAATTCTAGGATGTAAAACAAGTAAATATTTAGATATTCACATCTGTGTAAATACTTCACTCTTGTGTCCTAGCCAGATAGCCCCCAGAGGCTCACTGAATTCCCTTTTTTTTTTTCACTTGCCAAGATACTTCTTGTCTATAAACCTGGCTTGTGCCATGTCTGCACTACTGGGATGGATTAAGGGACTTTGGGGAAAGTTGAGTCACAGACATAGATTTAATTTTCAGGTCATGAATATCACATGGGATGTGGCATCATTACGCAGAAGGTGGCTGATTCCTAATAATCCATGCCGATTTTCTTGCAATGACTTCTTTGGTCCTTCACTTACACTGCCCCATTCAGGATCTGTTTATTCAAACAGTCATCCTGCCGTCCACAAACCTAGCCATCCATTTGCTTTTCTCATCACCAAATCTTTGCCTAAAACTTCCCCTAATCACCATGGGATCTTCACAGATGAGTGTTTTTGCCAACTTGTACCCTAGTTTAAGTGTCTAGATACACTCAGAAATGAAGCTGACAGCCAAAAATAAATAGAAGAAAAGCCTCCTTTCTTTTCATTTATATGTCAGAAATCTACATAGCCTGACAAGATTCCTTATCTCCTATCTTCTGGTCACAGTAAATGTTTCCAGAGAATACCTATTTGGGGCACCATGTTTACATTGGCACCAATCATTTCAACTATCTAGCTGCCATATTTCCTATTGGCTAAATTTAAAATTGGGACCTTCAAAGTCACTAAGGCTGATCACTCTTGTCTGTCCAATCCCTTCTCTTGTTAGGTTTGCTTGCTCATCAATGACTCCTCTTCTTAATAAGAAACCTAGGAATCATGCATGCCCTTCAACCTCCCCTCTTCCCTCCCCCCCCCCCACAGCCATCATTCCATGATATTTTACTTCTTTGGCATTCTTCCCTTCTCTCCCCCATCATCCCTGTGCCCAAACTTGTCTCTCTTGGGCTGCTCCGAATTCATCTCAACACTGTTGTCATCACAAAGGGCATAAAAAGAAGTTTCTATACCAGGATTCCATGGGTTGCTGAGATGAGAAGGATTACAAACCCTGACTTCATGGTTTTTATGTATGGGGAAGGTACAATAAAGTCCAAATGTGTAGGCTCAGAAGTAGATTAATCATACTCTATGTGTTGTAAATAGTAATAGTGGAAGAGGACATGGTAGGGGCAGTAGTCACAGAGTGCACAGCAAGTGTGAGGAATCTGATGCAGCTTGCTCTAAAAATTAGGCGGATCTAAAAATATTCCCTTGGAGATGCTCTCCCTTTCTGAAAGCAGTGATTAGGCTGGAAGAGGGGCTTGGCCAGGAAGTTTCTCATAAGCCAAGGCTTTGTCAGCCCCCAGGAGGCCCTAGGGAGTCTTTGTTCAAAGAGCAGATGCCTCCACAGGCAGAGTGCCTGAGTTCTGAACTGTGTTTCTCCATTTCAAGACATGTATCTATACTTGTCAGTGAACTCTGTTTTCATGTGTAAATGTACTTGACTCCGGAAGGAATTCACCAGGTGTCTTGTCACCTGTCAATGCTGGATGAGATCCAAGTTTATCTTTTCTGCATCATGTTCAAGCTGAATGCTTCTACTACTAAGCCCAGATGTCCAGTGGATTCCAATACTAAACTTCTACTATTTCTTCTTGGTGGAATGTAGGATTGGGTGTTAGGTGGATGCTCATCCCAGATGCTGATTCGAAGACCCAAAGGTCTCTTGACCTTTGGTGGTGACCTTTGATGGCTTTCCCATCCTTTGAGTTTTAGAAGCCAGGTTGGATGCTTTCTGTATCTTGCCAGAAAGGCTAGAGAAAAGCTTTAGGGTTATATTGGCTACGTCTGGGGAGGTTTGCTGTTCCTGACTTTATACTATCAATAATAACTCAGCTCCAAGCTCCATTTACAAGCAAAAGAGGCTAAGAAATATGTTCCAGTGGTACTTCTAGGCCAAAAAGGAAGTAGTGTTTTTGTGAGTACCTAGAGGTTTCTCCCATATTTTTCATAGTAAGCTGTGGATGGCATTTCCCATCTGACTCCTGTAGTTCAGTGTGCCCTTACTTTTCTTCATGAAACCACATTTTCCATTTTGTAACTGATAGTGAGGAGCTGAGTCTTTTGGATCCAGTGACTTGGAATTTGACTAACAAATGTATTGTTACTAAGATTTAATGTAGAATGACTATCTAAAACTCCCCTTTAATTTAAGAAAGTATAAGGTCCAGAAAAGCAATTATTCAAGAAGTGAATACCTATACCTATAGGTAAGGTAATTTTAGTTGTTGGGTGAAAATTCCTTTGGTTCAAATAAATGGTAAAATCCATGTCTGTGCTGTGCTGTGCTGTATATGGTGTGGGTGTGTATGTCTACGTGTATGTGTGTGTTTATGCTCATATCCAAAAGATTTTAGAAGACATAATATGACACTATACCAAGTAAGAACTTACTCTGAGTGACTACATCTTAGGGAAAAAAGCTCTTAGAATTATAGGGGTGAATGTATTTGCTGAGATCAGTCTTGACGGCCCAAGCTTAGCAAACACATTGGTGGTTATTACAGTCTCATCCATTTTAGAGGTGAGTAAATCAAGTCTGGGAGATATTAAGTAGTTTTCCCCAGGGTGGTACAGATATGAAATTGGTGGTGGATACAGACCTGAGAACTGAAAAAAATTTAATAGGAGAGCTATCATCAACTGTCATTTCCCCAAACCTGGGAGGTTTTAGGCTTTACTGGGAAAATGCTTACTTTAATACCTCATGTAACTCACTTATAAACATAGTACATTATTACTGCCTAGACATTTGGGATAAAGTAGAAGAAATGAACATTTAGAGTACCCTCCACATAAAACTATGTTTAAAATTTTTATCAAAAATGCAAACAAATAATAATACTTTAAACTCATCTACTCTACATGTCACACCTTCTGACGTAGTCCTGGTTAAATAATTATTTGGCCTATTCTTCTCTATGGTTATGAAGCTCCCTTGAGATCCTCTATCCCTATATTTGCTAAAGTCAAACTAATATCAGGAGGAGTTCACACTTTGCTTTTATTGAGAAATGTGTTTTCTAAGACAAAACAATAATTTGGGCAACTATGAATTCAAGCTGCTACTCCACATACCAGACAAACTTCAGAGAGGATGATGGGGCCCCTAATGACATCATAGTGGCTCTGCGATTCTCCCAGAGACCAGTCACAGAGAATGGGAGGCTCTGAGCATGCTATGTCCAACTCATGTATATTGCCTCCTGCATCCAGTCATCACCCAGTCCCATCTCCCCTTCTCATTCTGCTACAGATCATAAAAATATTTGAAAACTGGGTACTGGCAGCTCACACCTATAATCATGGCTACTCAGAAGGCTGATATTTGAGGTTCAAAGCTAGCCTTAACAGTAGTCTATGCAACTGTAATCAGCAAAAAGGTGGAAGTAGAGAAGCCTGGATAGTGACCTAGAGCTTGCCTAGCATGCACAAAGCTCTGGGTTTGATTTCTCAGTGCCACAAAGAAAAAAAGCTGGAAGTGATTCTATGGCTCAAGAGCACTAGCTTTGAGAAGGCTCAATTAAGAGTGCCTAGATCCTGAGTTCAAGACTCAGGATTGTCAAATAAAAAGCTGGACATAGTGGTGTGGCTCAAGTGGTAGAGCACCAAGGGAAAGCAAGGCCTTGAGTTCAAGTACCAGTACTAGTACAAAAAAGGAAGAGAAAGAAAGAAGGATGGAAGGAAGGGAGGGAGGGAGGGAGGGAGGGAGAAAAGTAGGATGGAAGAGAGATAAAGAATTATTTTAGAATATTAGAGTTTAATAAATACGTCCATTAATTCTCTGAAATGGATCAGTGTGTTTTCTGCACAAACGGCATATAAAAGGTAAAGTTTTATCTTCTGATGTATTTTGCGTTTAGAATCTAGGAACTGGTCCTGGGACACTGATTCTCTTTAGAGAAAGGGAGAGAAGGGCATGCTACTAGCCTTGTTTTTTTTTCTGAGGAGAAACCTGAAGCTGTAAAGCATGCATTGATTTGTTTAAACATGTCAAATTCAGGTGCAGAAACTCAAGGTAGCAACCGGTAGTCTTTAGCCAGGTGGAGGGGGGAGGGGAGAAGTTCCCATAAAAGGGCTCCTCTCTTGTAGGTTGGAGTAAAGTCTTAATCCAATATCTAAAATCTCCTTAATTCTTGTTACCTTCATCATCAACAAGGTTCCACTGGAGCTGGCAGCACCTAGATTTCTCACATTATGACTGTGATTTAAAAAAATATTTTTCTTTCAAAGAATGATCCAGCTTTAGGTATTCTGTTCTAGGCACATCTAATACACTATGACAGTACCCAATCTGGGATCACACCTATGTTTGTGACTTGTAGACAGAGGCATTGTAAGAGATTACAAATAATCACTTATATATATATATATATACACATACACATAAGCATATCCCAAGATCCATTCTACAATAAGTTTCTATTTTAAGGATGTTGGGAAGCTCAAGGTGACCATCACAAATCAGCTTCCTCCATTCACAGGATCAACCAAAACTAGCCTGCATCTTCTCTCCCCCTGAATGGGCACCATAGAGCAAAGCGCTGTGCTCATCACTAAGCCATCTAGCCATGTATTTGTCACATTTGAGATAATAATCACAATCACCAAGCTGTACTAAGAAAGAAGAAAGGAGGAGAAGAAGAGAAAGTGAACGTGAAGGAAAGTAGAGGAAGAGGGAGGGAATGGAAATGGAATGGAGGGGAAAGTGAGAGGAGAGGAAAGGAAGGGGGAAAAAGAGGAGGAGGGAGAGGGAAGAGAGGGATGAGGGAAATAAAATGTAAATTGTTAACTTTAGCATGCATTCTCTATAATCTCTGTGTATATAAAAAGGTACCTATGTCCATTGTATCATTCCTTGCAATTATACTTTTAAGGCTTAGGCTGATGTTTTTTATCTAGGAATTGATTTGAATTGGCTAAGAAACCTGGGACACAAGGTAAGCATTAAAATGAGCCTTGCTTCTTTCCCACATTGCATGTGTATAAATTACCTGCAGTGTGAGGTTTTATTATTAATCATTTGTGCCAATAAATGTCTCATTAAACCTAACTTTCACTTATGGGGTATGCAATTGTCATTATACAAATATTATTTAATTACTTAATAGCTGAACTATTAAGAAATCTGTATTTAACAGATATTCAAACCATATTCATACAGAGCTTTATCCCAGGGACTATTTGAGAATTTCATAATCTTTGATTAAAGATGGTAGTTCTTTAGTGATTGTATTTGGATAAGCTATGTTGTCTTTATAATAAGGTATGTTAATATTAAAAAATGATTAATCCTTTTGAAGCGAAGAGCGGTCTCATGGTCTCCTACCTTTCATCTCCATTCTATGAATTATATATTATTCTTTCACTTCTATATCCTCAATGCTTTGCCCGCTGTGTAGGCTATTATACACTGACCCATCCATATAGCTCATGAGATTTCTCAATTTTTTATGAACGTTCGTAAATATGGAGGAAATGAGTGCAAAATTTATAGCCAGTTGGATCAAATCTTTTTTTTAAGGAGGAGAAGGTGGTCATATTTGTCAGAATGAATGGTTTGAGTTTAAAGAATTTAGGTTAGGTTTGGATGGCAAGTAAGGCATGTGTAAATCTAGATTTCTTCTTTGGTTCACTATGTGATTAAAACATTTGGTTTCATCACAGTGTTTAATATTTTACAGATATTCACATCCTAATATAATTCAAGGAGTGGCTTCACTTCAGATATGGCCAGTTCCACAGTGACTTGAAGCCTAAATCAGAAAGGAGATGGAGTGAGCATATGATATTCAAGAAAGCATTGCAGAAATCACTCTATGAGAGAATATAAGGAAGACTCTGTGAGACAATGAAGGCATGTTCATATCTTTTTCATTCATGGATATATATACATATATAAATATATATAATATATCCTAGAAAAGGGCCCAGAACATCAGGTTTCTAGAGTTATTTGCCCCAGTGGTGATGGGTGGAGGATGCAGTCAATGCCATGCCAAATGGGGTTGAATTGACTACATGGTCAACTTCTAAGAAGGAAGCAAGCTGCAGACTGTCTAGAATAAAGACATGGTCCTAGATTTCAGGTAAATACACAAAAACTAGAGCTCACTGAAGCACCACAGGTACCAAAGGTGGGTGGAGTTTGTGTCTGTCCTTTCCACTTACATATTCCCAAACATTTAGTGATCTCTCAGACTCTACTTTGAGGCAAAAATTGTGTCAAGTGCTGGAATCTACAAATGGAATGCCATGACACTGGATTAAAAGAGGGAAAGTCAATCTGGTGCCAATTCCACTTGAGCTCATCCAGGCTCTGCAGGTGATGAGAGCCTCAGCAGAACTGCCTCCCATATAGTGGTCTAGATGGCAGGGCTTTGAGAAAACCGTATAATTTCTGCTGCTTCCTGAGTACCATCAATCCTCTTCAGCAGCAGGGGCTTAAACATGCTAAAAACTCCAGATGATATTCGTCTTTTCTTTTTCTTTCTTTCTTTCTTTTTCTTTCTTTCTTTCTCTCTCTCTCTCTCTCTCTCTCTCTCTCTCTCTCTCTCTCTCTCTCTCTTTCTCTCTCTCTCTTTCTTTCTTTCTTTCTTTCTTTCTTTCTTTCTTTCTTTCTTTCGTTCTTTCTTTCTCTCTAGTGCATTTGAGCTGGGTCCAGCAGTATGCCAAGGACTTTTCATATATTGGTAGATTACTCTCACAATAACACAGAGAAATAGCACTAGTATTTCTTTCCTAGTGTTTACATTTCATAGATAAGAATCCAGATATTAAGTCAGTTGCCCAAGATCCCCCCTCTTAGATAATATATGAGAAGTCCTGAGTTGGAATTCAGATCCTTCTCAGATCCACTCTCTGGAACTCTCACCAGAGATGCAGGTAGCAGGACTTCAGATGAGATGGGAGGATCAGAGAAGTAGGTGATAAGGGGGAAAGACTGGAAGTGTCAATCTACCAGGTAGATTGAGTGAAGCCTGCATGTAGAGAAGACAGGCTACACTCTGCTATGGAGCTCAAGTTGGACAGAAAGCAGGAATGTGCAAAGGCATTCATTCATTCAAGAAATATTAATGTAATACCTGCAAGGCAGGGCAAGCCAATAATACAATCAATGTCGGACTTAATGTAGTACAAGAACAATGAGGCTTTCTTTGGGTGGAGTTTTCAAGCCAGGAAGAGACAAATCAATCAGATTTTAAGAGGGTCCAGCAGGACACGTGCTGCATTCTGTATGGACCCAGAGGAGCTACTCTAAATCCAGGCCAGTTGTCCAGGCAAAGGCAATTTTATAGAAGAAAGCACAAAAATTTACTGATGTCTTTAATTGAGAAAGACATATTGGAATAAGTGCCTGGCTCAAAAGTAGTTTTTAATATTATTTTCATTAGTGGTAGTTATGGAAGAGAATCAAGGGGATATACAGAGAAATGCACCAAAAATAATCAAAATGAGTGTTAATCAGGATGCCCTAGAAAGCTGGAGAAAGCAAATGGAGGTACGAATTGCAGGGTTGCAATTTAAACAATCTCCAAAGCAGCAGCCATTGAACAGGATCTGGGGAACAGAGTCAAAGGCCATACCAGAATCTCTGCTTTATCTCTTTCTTTCTTGCTTTCTTTCTTTCTTTCTTTCTTTCTTTCTTTCTTTCTTTCTTTTTTTTCTTTCTTTCTTTCCTTCTTTTTCTGTGCTTAGATTGGGAAAAAAATAAGACCTCTCAGATATAGAAATTCTTAGTCACTGTCTCTGAGGACCAGATTATTGATCATGTTTGATTCCTTAAACCCAGCCCAACTTTTCCCCTCTATCAGCAGTTTAGTGGGTTTAACTAGATTATGTTTCTGCTCCAGCCTGCTTTGTGAAGTGCTTGTGAAAAGGCTTTATAAATCTTTCTAATAATGAATTATGAGCCACGCAAAAGGCTGCAATATCTCCAGGGCCTTCCCTCCCCCCCCTCCCCTGTCCTGCTGCTCCAAGGTAGAAACTGAACCTGATTCATAGATTCTTCTCTGCACAGCCTTGTTTTCTTTCAAAGACAAGAGAACATCACAACCTTGAGCTATCTGGTAGAAATAAAAGATTGATGCAAACTTTACTATGGAAAATTCTGAGTCTTTTCATCCAAATGAGAAGATGATCGAATATTACAAAAACACGTGGCAAACTTGAAGAGAACTTATTTTATTCAACCGCTCAGAACCTTCACCCCGAGAGAGACTACTTTATGTGGAAATAAATGAATTACGACGCGTGTTCTTCGAAAAACAGATTTTCCTATGGAAATTTTGAATGCAAGCATCGGGCAGCTGCAAAATGTAACTATCTCATTTGGAAAGTGCAGAAAACAGATGACTCCCACCTAGGACCATTTTGGCAACACCCACTAGCTTCTCTTCCCCTTTAAGTCAGGAGGAAATATGCACAACCCTGCCTGGGAGCCACAAGAAGTGACATTAGCTGAGTCCCTGGTAGGGAAGGGACACAAAGAGTTAGAGAATGTGGTGGTGGGTGTTTGTCCTGTAACTACACTTGAGAGTTTATATCTAATTGTCCTGTTCATAAAGAAGGACTGTGACATGCCCTCCTAATGTATTATGGGAAGAAGACGAGGAGCACGAATTCCTTTGGGAGATAGCATTTATTTACAGCAGTGCTCATCCAAGTCCAGCCAAACCTAGACCAACATGTGATAGCAGACCTGGTAACTGTCCCCATGGATACTGCCACCTTCGGAGCAGTTCATGAATGAAACTCTAACCAGATTCTGTCTCTGACACAAACTAACAAATGAGGAAAATAAATGACCACCTACAAGATAAGAATAAGTTTTAAAACTTGAAAGGACAAAGTTAACAAACAAACCAGGCATTTCATATAACCTCCAAGTAACAAAGAAAAGCAACATACAAATGATGGAGAGGCAGAACTATATTCTACTACTATTACTATTATTATCATCATCAATCATCATCATCATCATCATCATCATCATCATCATCATCATCACTATTCATCCTGGAACTTGAACGTAGGGCAGCTCTGTCCCTAAAACTATTGTTTTGCCATTTAAGCCACAGCTTGGCTTCTGGCTTTTCTTTTTGCGGGGGGAGGGGGAATTAGTTGTAGAGTTTCACAAACTTTCTTGTCAAGGTGGCTTCAAACCTTGATCCTCAGATCTTAGCTTCCTCGGTAGCTAAGATTACAGACAGAGCCATTGGAACCCAGTTTCTACTATTATTCCTATGTGTTTATTTTCTTGTTCTGTGGTATTTGGGATGGAACCCAGACACTCATATTTTCTGGTTAAGCATTTATATTGAGATAGGCCCCCAGATCCACACTCTACTCTTCATAGCACAAAGAAATAGCAATAGTAGGTGCTGGGAGTATGAAGCCCTGGGTTCAATTCCTCAGTACCACATACAAAGAAAAAACTAATGGTGCTGTGGTTCATGTGGTAGAGGGCTAGCCTTGAGAAAGTTCAAGGACAGTACCCAGGTGCTTAATTCAAGACCAAGGACAGACAAAAAATAATAATAGCAATAGAATTAGAACAGCAGCATCATCATTAGTATCGTCTATCATTTTCACTGGCATCAGGAACTCTGCTAGACATTTCGGATGCATAGTTTTTCAAGTTCAGTCTCCAAAACAATATTGTAAGAAGAGTATTTTTACCTTCATGTCACAAATACCTAAAATGGGGAATAGTTGGTATATTTAAAGTCATCTGATTGCGCAGTGCAGTCATAAGAGTTCCAAGTTGCTTAATTTAAAGATTCACAGACATTGTCAATAATTTGAGTTGTTTCTACTTTTTCAGTCCACTTTAAAAACACAATCACAGTGAGCCAAAGTGTGCCATCATTCGTGATGCAATTCCAGGCATTAGAAACAGGAAATCACATTGCCTTGAAGCAGAAAAGGGGGTTTTCCTTTGCCACAGGTCTTTTTCAAACATAAGAAAGTCTGTTAATGCATCAGTCTCTATATCTTGCTGAATGGAAGTGGATCCCAAACAACTGCTTTCCCCGTGATGATATGTTTTAGCAGCTCTACAGAAGACTTTCATGTACAATCTGATCAAGAAAGCAGGTCTTACTGGCCAAAAAGGGTCTGGGCTTCCCACTCTCTCATCATCTGGCACAGAGAAAAGAAATGAAGCCCAGCGTACTGCAGAAACTTGCACATTGGGTAAGAGCTGTGTGTTCCTGATTGGCCAATCTTTGAGAAGGTCCTGGATCCACTCACCAGTCTTTAGGTTCTGTGTTTCTTGGTAACAAGGGAATGATTACAAGCGTTCTAAAGCCATAAGAATTCCCGTGGCATTCTGACTACTGTCAGGAACACAATGACTCTTAAAAAAAAAAAATCAAAGTATGGTTCCCTGGGGACAGAAAAGTGTCCGAATCTCTATGTGGCTCTGCTTTAAAATCCTTCCCAGAACCCTTATCAAAGATAAGTGTAAAAAATACATGTAGGTTGATTTTCTGAACCAAAGTAGCCAAGTATTGTCTCTCCTTTTCTTTGTTCTTCCCCCCTTTCCTTTCTTCCTTTGGCATCTTCCCTCTTTTACTCTTACTTTCTTCCTCCTCCTCCTATTTCCTTCCCTCCTCTTCCCTCACCTCCTCCTCTTCCTCCTCTTCCTCCTCCTCCTCCTCTCCCTCCTCTTCCTCACACTCTGTGTTTACCTCACTCTCCATTTTATATTGCTAAATGTTGATGCTTCTGTTCAAGATGTATGTGATGCATTGTTCCATCTTCTCCACTGATCTTGTGGAGGAGATTTATCACTCCTGCCAGGCTCTCACCTCCAGGAAGGTCCTGTCTTGTCTGAATCAACTTCTCTGGAGTAAACATAGTTCATGTCCCAAGTAAAAACACTCACACTCAACATGAAGTTAGCTGTCAACTGCTGCGCTTTCTATAGACCAGCCTTGATGGGAGAAGGCTCCTTGCTGGGCTGAAGAAGTTGAATCTGTGTTAAAGTTGAAGGCACATAGCACACCAGTAATCAGAGGAATCTCTTGAAAGTGGGAGATGGGAGCGGGGGAATGAAGTACAATTCTTTCTCTTCTGGTTTCTCTCTCATTCATTCTGTCTCTATAACTGACTCTCAAATGTGCATTACTATCAACTAAAGATTTTTAAAGTACTGGGGCTTGAACTCAGGGCCTGAGCACTGTCCTTGGGCTTTTTCCACAAGACTAGCATTTTGCCTCTTGAGCCCCAGCACCCCTTCAGTCTTTTCTATGTATGTAATATGAACCCTGGTCTTCATGAATGCTAGGCAAGCACTCTACTAGGCCAAACTCCTAGCCCTCCTATTACTTTTGATTTAACCAGTGCAGGATGTGGCCTGAGAATCTGCATTTCTAATAAGTACCCAGGTGATGTAGATGCTGCTATTTGCTCACTGAGAACCACAGTTCCTCCATAGTATCCCAGCAAGAGTCCATCCTCAGTCATTCCTGTGTCCTTAGAAATTGGAAGAATTCTGTCAGCCCAGCTCTCTCCATCTGCTGGGAGGTCAGCTCATTTAATTTCACAGTCACTTCATACAGAGTCTTTGTCAGTGTAAGCATTTTCCACATAGATCTAGCCCCATCCCAAACACAGGCGCACACATCCTCTCTCCAGGGTTGTTCATGTCTACCTGTGAGTTCCCTTTGACCAGGCAGGGTTTTCCTCTGTGTAAAGCAATGATATATGTGTCAATAAAGATAATTTGGCAGGCACTAACACACTGTATTTAGGCTTAAAATAGAGTCTCCCTATTGTGGCAAAACCTAAGGGGCCAAAAAAACCTCCAAGTAAAATCTCTCTCTCCTCTCTCTCTCTCTCTCTCTCTCTCTCTCTCTCTCTCTCTCTCTCTCTCTCTCTCTCTCTCTCTCTCTCTATCTCTATCTCTCTCTCCCACAGCAGTAGCAGCAGCAGCAAATCCTGGAATTAGTGCTTCATTATTTCAGAAGCAGTGGCAGCATACATACCTTGGAGAGGTTTCAGGGACTAAGGAATGTGAAGTTTTGGCAGCTGCCAATGGAAGGAGGATGTTAGACACCAGCTCAGGATGCATTTACCACATCACTTGAAGAATTCCATGACCTTGAGTGTGATCTTTCTCCTCTCTGATTCTGGGCACCTCATCAGGAAGCTTGGGGAGGCACATTCTATTGATTAGGATCAGTGTGACAATGCATTGGAAGAGTAGTTTATATTCCTTCCTTTAGAGAAAAATTAGTTGAATAGATTATTTCAGAGATGGGGGGGGCTTGGATGGCAAGAGGAGAGGTGAACAGAGTTTATGAGTCTAAACAAGAGGAATGAGTGTCAAACTTGGAAAGATAGCTAAGGAAAGAGAAAGAACGAGAATGTAATTTGGGATTGGGTATCTACAGTTTTCTGCAGTGCATTGAGCATCCCTAGATCAGGATATCAGAGTTATATTTTAGAAAATGGAAAGGAGATAGGAATAACCTGGAAGCTGTGTTCAGAGATTTGGCAAAACCACCAGAAACAGAGGGAATGAACAGAGGGAAATAGGGACGCATAAGATATTTTGGAAGGCTCAAAACACTGGCCAATAACCAGCTAGAGATTATGTGTAAATAGTATATGCAAATGAAAGTCTTCTCTTCCCAGTGGCTGCTGCTTCTTCTTCAGCCAAACTCAAACTTTCAATCCTCAGGTTTGGTCACATCTCAGCTATGGTCTTTGTGTTCCCTTTGGTTTATTGTCGCCTGTGCCGGAGGCTCATGCTGCCAATCCCAGCCAAGGAACTAGTACCCAAATGGAAAAGAACCACAGCATTTTCTGTTTTCTTCTGCAAGAGAAAGCAAGGATATTTTTGGCCCTTTCCAGCACAAATCAGATTTTATTTTTATATTTTTTTTCCTTTCTCAAAGCCCTGTGTCTGGCAGGCTTCAAGCAGGGAGTGAAAATTAGAGCTCGCATTTTGAATACCTTTGCATTTTTTTTTTTTGCTCAGTGTCGATTTTGTTTGTCTTCCTCCTGCCTGGATGTCTGCCCTGTCTCTGGATTGTTGACTTCTCTCAAGTGTTGCTATTAAGCCAAAGAAAGTAAAACCAAGCCTCTGTGTTCAAAGATGGGTCAAGTCAGTCAAAGAGAAGGAAACTAACCTTCTCTCTAGTCTGGGTCTGCCTGTGCATGGGGTTCTCTCTAGTCTGGGTCTGCCTGTACATGGGATGCTTTCTGGACACACTTTCAGATCTTAGACTGACTCCGGAATTTGAACTCTCCACCTGATCAAAAGATGCTGAAATTTCCAGGGACTTACCCAGCCTGTAGGATCAAACTATCATCAGGGCCAGGCTGTCAGATTCCTTCAGGACAAGGAGGACACCTGCTTTGTCTGTTGCATGTCCTCAGTCTCTGAGAGCAGAGGGGCTCAAAATTGTTGAGTATTATTTGAATACCTGCGCACACTCATGCATACTTGTATATATGAACACCCAGATGGCTGCTGGTTTATTTTTGTAAACTCTTTGTAACTCCACACTTAGGCCTTCGTAACTATGAAGGGGTCAGTGCCAGGCTGGTGCACACTGGTCCTAGAGCTGCTCAGCAATTCAGATCTTCAAGAACACATAGCTTTTCCATTCCTACCTGGTTGGCCTTACATTGCAGAGAGGCCACGATCCCTCCTAGAAAGAGATTCTGCCTTTGAATATGAACCCAGTAATTACCAGCGACATAGCATAATCTCTGGCCCTTCCTCGTTGGTCCTAAATCAAATACACCCAGTTGAGATTCAGGAATCTCACTTTTCAAAGGAGAACCGCCCACCTGACTAATGGCAGTCAGCTGGGAGAAACTTTTTTGTTATGTCAATGATGGGAGAATTCTTCTTTGACATCAGTTTAGGGTTCCTGAGAGACTTAAACTTTACTGAGCTTGAGAATGCTTACAGTAAGGGGTGTGTGTGTGTGTGTGTGTGTGTGTGTGTGTGTACAGTAAGAACTAAGTATTTTTATATGATCATATAAAGTAATACTTTTCCAAATGAACTCCAAGAAATAGAAATTTATGTGTTTCTTTTCTTTCTTTGTTGCTCTTTTTGTTTCTGTACGTTTTGTATCTTATTTGTAAGTTTATCTGTTTGGGAGAGGGTAAGCAAGGAGAGCAAAGAGAACCTGGGGCAAAAGGTAAACAAATGCAGCTCAGTGTCATTCACTAGACATTATATTGAAAGATGAAATATATAACTTGTAGGTGGAGATAGGAGGGAACACTGGGAGAGAACAAGAGATGGAATGAAGCTATTAAAAATAAATGTATTATTTACATGACTTATGTAACTGTAACCTCTCTGCTTATCACTTTTACTAACAAATATATATATATATATTTTAAAAGGGTTTTTTTTTTGTGTGTGTGTGTGTTATATACCTCCCTACTATGTGAATGCACTGAAAAGGGCAAAGGTAAGAGCTATAGAGCTATTGGTTCATTCATTGAAACCAAGGATGGTTTTTCCCAGCATTATCTTTCTCAAAGTTTTCTCTAATAAGCATTGTTTCATTGGTTTGCTTATAAATTAGAATAAGGAAAACATATTTTTAAAAAGACAATTCTTTTGCCAAATTATTTTGGAAAATCTTCAAATAAAATTATGCATTTTTTAAAATTATAGACATTCTTAGGGTCTCGGAAAGGCTAAAGGCTAAAATGTATAATGATTGTACAAGCAATAAACATGGTTTCTTGTGACTAACACACTCTTCCTTACCCACACACTTGTAGGAAATGACATACCAATGCTTTGGGAAAGGAAATTTTCCATAGAGAAGAAGAAACGGGACTCTGACCTTTATGCAAAACTTACAGAGTGAAGAATTTTCCATTCAGTGTAAATGGCTTCTACCTTCAGAGACTTTCATTGCTACCCACAACTCATAAGAATTCTTCTATGACAAGCGTGCGTTGCTTTCATATGATCTGTACAAGTCTCTGTTATGCCTTGGTACCAGCTCCATGGTAGATACCAGAGCTGTCTGACATCACCAGAAAGGGTGGCACTTCAGGCTCTGAGAACCACAGCAGAGACTTCCAAACTCTGTGTGTAAGTAGCCTATGAAACAAAAATACATTTTATGTTTAAGCATGAGTCTCAAGGTATCTCACTAGACTGGCTTGTAATTCTAGCTGAGATCTGAGATCTGAGGCTGAGATCTGAGTATCACAGTTCACAGTTTAAAGTTCAAAGCCAGTCCGTACAGGAAACCCTTATCTTATGAGACTCTTATCTCCAATTAGTCACTGTAAAACAAGAAGTGACACTGTAGCTCAACGTGGTAAAATGTTAGCCTTGAGTGATAATGCTTAAGGACCAAAACCCAGGCCCTGAGTTCAAGCCCCACAACCGACCAAACAAAATCTCATTAGGTAAATATATCTATTCCAGAATCCAAAATCTGAGACACTTATGAAGCTGATCAGTTAGTGTCAGTTAACTCTAGTCCAGGAAAGGAAAGGAAAGGAAAGGAAAGGAAAGGAAAGGAAAGGAAAGGAAAGGAAAGGAAAGGAAAGGAAAGGAAAGGAAAAAGGAAAGGAAAGGAAAGGAGAGAGGAGAGAGGGACAGAAGTTGAAAGTGATGCCACGCAGGTTCTCCTGAGGGGCAGAGGTTTAGAATGCAGGATCCTCAGCCCATTGTACATCAAAGCCACCCTCCTGAAAATGGTGCAAAATGCTTCCTAACGTGACAATGAAACTGTCACAAGACACTCCCTCTACATGCCTACTTGCAAAAACAGAAGGCTACTGATGGTGCCAAGAACAGGGAGAGCTCACTCAAGAAACTCTCAGGGCCACCCAGGAGTCAAAACAGGCTAAATCTGCTCCAGGTTTGTTTTCCTTTTCCTTTAGAGTGTGATGGTGGGAGAAGAAGCCTGAATAGGAAGTACAGCAGACATATGAGGATCCGAGGGTGTGGAGCTCACAGGCCACTGAGAAGCCAGCCAGGCTTGATGCACTGTCCCTCCACACTACTCAGCCATAAGGATATCTGTGTTCCCAGTGGTCTTTAAGTATAATGGCCTGACTCGGAAGAGTGGTCAAATGTGGTCAGAAAGGAGGGTAGGGCTGGAAGCACAAGAGTGTACTTGGTGTCAAAGGAAAGCTAAAACCATGGGTGAGTTGGCACAACATGAAACATGGCAGGGTGAGTGGGAGACATCAAAGAGCTGACTACCACCCTTGATTTTAGGTAAGATTCTTTACAAAAAAAATTATTGCAAAGGTGATGTACAGAGGGTTTATAATCACATATGCCAGGTAATAAGTGCATACCTTTTTGAATAGTGCCTTCCCCTCCCTCATTTTCTCCCAGTGACTTTAAATAAGATTCTTTACTTTCCTTGGACTTTATCTTCTCCCCTTGAAATCAGAGCTTGAAGACTCAGTGTCCTCAGGAAAGATGATCACATCTTTCCCTGAGATGGGATAAATCAGTGAGGACCACTTGAATCACATGTACAAATGACACTGTTCTAGATGTTTATATAAACTGAGAGGGTTACCTGAACAACAGGAAAAGAGTCAGAAGACTGAAAGTTGTGTGAGACTCACTCCATCAGAAGCCAGTTAGCATGCTAACAAAAATTAATGTACATCCATGGAACCAAGTTCTTTGTAGCTGTTACAAATGAGGAATAGATGCTCATTCAACAAAGAAAAACCTTTGCAAGGAGCATGAGAAAGAAAAATGGGAACCAAGATAAATTATGAGTCGTTTCCCACCCCCAAAAAATATATATATGGAGAGAGAGAAATACATGCATGTGTATAATGTTTTTTAATGCAAAAATAGACTAGCTATGCACAAAAATGTTCATTTCCTTGTTTGGATTTGTGTAAAGAATATTAAGTACCTATAAGGAAAAGGTTTTGAAAAAAAGAAAAACTTTTTCACTTTAGTTTTTACTTTCTCCTTTAGTATTTGTCTTTACTGTTTGTATGTTTATAGTGTGGGGGGTTGGGGGGGTGTATGCATGTGTGGTTCCAGAAATAAAAGGAATTTAAGTCAGAACAGGAAAGAAAACAAAAGCCAGTGAGACTCTGGGACCCTGAACCTTGAGCTCTTTCCACTAAGTTCTGGGCCAGCTCTGCAGACCTGGCTGTTTTTTCAGCCGATGTCATTTTGTCTTCTTGCCCTAAATCCTAGCCAAAGCCCATAGTCAGCCTGAGGCTGATAGACATGGCATAGGGGAAGGACAGCCACCCTTGCCCTGGACAGCCCACAGGATATTCAGGGAATGCTGAGGAGCCTGAGCCTGTCTTATGGGGGATGGAAACAGAGCCTAATGAGGAAACCAGTGTGCCTGGCAACCAAGCTTCAGTTGGTTAAATAAGGCTGGCAGATCATAGAATTCAAAGTCAAATGCTGACAAAAATCTGTAGGGCAGAAGCTGGAAACCACTGTGTGAATGATGCTTTCAGGAGGACGCTCCACTCATGGCCGGCTCTATTGTATTAGATGATAACCCTTAAAACCAGATGATCACACTCCAAACTTCAGCACTAGTGAATATGACCTTATTTGAGAATCAAGACTCCCCAGATGAGATCACCCTGGGTCATCTGAGTGGGCCGTAAATCCAGGGTCAAGGGTTGTTAGAAGACATGATAGGAGGCACAGAAGAACCTTCAGAGAATCCACATGGAGACAGAGAAGCAGGGACAGGTGAGGAACTGACTGGGGTGATGCTAAAGAATGTCCAGAACTACCAGAACCCAGAAAAGGAGGAAGGATCCTCCCCTAGAGCCCTCAGGGCTGGCTCAGTCCTGCTGACGTCTTTAGTACAAACTTCTGCCTGGCCCTTAGAATTGTGAGAGAATAAATTGTGGTTTTGTGAAATCACTGTGTGTGGCCACTGGTGATGACAAAGTTATTTCCTTCTTGAAGAAGCCAGGGTTATCTTGTCTTCCTTCTTTCCTTCCTTCCTTCCTTCCTTCCTTCCTTCCTTCCTTCCTTCCTTCCTTCCTTCATCATGTCTTCCTTCCTTCCTTCCTTCCTTCCTTCCTTCCTTCCTTCCTTCCTTCCTTCATCAATCCGTCCTTCCATCCCTCCTTCCCTCTCTCCTCCCTTTCTTTCTCTTTCTTCATTTTTTTCCTTCTTTTTTGTAATATTCTTTTTCGGTAATGCGTGCCCATTGGTTGAGATGGAAGCTCATAAACTTCTATGCCTGGAATGTTCTTGAACCTCAATTTCCCAATTTCAGACTATCAAGTAGTTAGGAGTACAGGCTTGAGCTACCATGGCCAGCTTAAATGACTTTCTGGATATGGAGATGACCCAGAAATGCGGGAAGAAAAGAGAGACTTTGACACCACACCATCTGTCCATCCGTAAACACATCCATGCCAAGTCCTCTAAACATTGGCCCCGAGCCTCCTTTTCCAAAATTTCCTCACCTGATACTGCCTATAGGATTATTCCACTTTGTTTCTGAACAGTGTGAATCAAGATGTTTTATGATGTATGTTTGATATCATTCTATATGATAACTACCTCCGGGAACGTGATCAACTGAGGAAATATTCCTAAACACTAGGCTGCCTCAAACTAAGTCCTTGAAAGTGATCCGTGATAATCTTTGTGAAAGGAAGTAAGAGCAAAGTGCAGGGTGGGCATTTTCTAAGCTTTTCCTTTGGAAAAAATTGACATATGAAAAGACTCCAAACTCAGGCCTGCCTGCATCAAGTTCATGGTCTATGATCAAGGATCCAGTTTAGTCCAGGGATGTTGCAACACAATTAAGAAGTGTTAAGAAGAAAATGGTAGTATGTAAGAAGAAAAGAGCAGAGAAATGCCTAAGAAATGAGAGTGAAGGAAAAAGTTGTGTCTATAAGGAGGGGTGGAGTGTCTGAGCTCACGGGCGGTGTCTACTCAGCCTTGCATCAATGACAGAAGGTAAATGAAGGAAAAAAGGCTTACCTAATGCTGTGTCATCTGTGAGGGACAGGGAGGGGAAGAAGCAGCTGCTTGGGGGTGTTTTATTCATTTGTTTGGGAGGGTTAACCTTTTGGTAGTATAGAAATTTGAACTTGGAGTTTCATGCTTGCTGTCTGTCACTCTTATCATTTGAACCATTTCCCCAAGCCTTTTTCCTTTTAGGTATTATTCAAATAGAATTCTATACTTTTTCAAATAGGATCTTTATCATGCTTTTCCAAAATGGCTTCCTGTATGTATACTCTTACTTCCTCTCAGCTGATATGATAACTGTTCACACCAGCTTATTTCACAAGATAAGGTCTTTCTAAACATACTTTTGCCTGGGCTAGTAGTTGGAATAATAGTATGAACCAAATTTCTGGCTAGTTTAGCTATTTTTTGTTCGTTTACTTTTTATTTTGGTGGACACTGAGGTTTGAACTAAGGTTCTCACATTTGCTAATAAGGTTTTTTACCACTTGAGTTACACTCTGAACCTTGAGAATGGATTGTGGGAAACACTTCTTCAAAAACCAGTGAGCTAATGATGGCGCTACGGATTCTGGGATGAAAGAGGTACCAAGACTTCAAGCCAAGAGCTTGCCCAGGTGTGAGCTAGAGGCCCTAGGTGCCTCTTTCTGGAATCTAGCACCTTCAGCTCCCAGGAAAACAAGTCTGATTCTCATTTCCTCCTTATACCTTCCCAGTGCTCATAATGATCTTGGGAATTAAGAGCTAGGCACAAACTCAGGTCAGATCTTTCATATTCACACATCAGCACACTACAATGAAGTAAAGCAAGGCTCTTAAAAGTGAAGTCGCCTCCAGATTTATCCCTGAACATGCTAATCCCCAATCCTGTACTTATACTAGGTCCATGACGGCTCATGTATTGTACAATATCATGACTTCTAAAGTAGTTCACACATGTTGCACTCATATTTGCCCTGAGAGCAGACCTTTGGAGCACTTCACCGATTCTATACCAGAGAAACTGAGAATCCACAACTTAGAGAGGTGATCATCACAGAGCTGTACCCTAGTGAGATGCAGTGGGAATCGTGAGCTCCAAATCTGGTTACAGTCATGTGCTTCTCCTTCCATGTAATCAGACTTTCATGGTAGGAACTTGGATGCAATTTGTACCAGCCCCGATGCCCATTCAGTTGAGCTCTGGCTCCAGGCTGAAATCAACAGGCAAACAAGACAGTACACATCCATCCATCTCCACAAGAGCCTTCTGGGGAAATATTGTACTCTCCAAAAGGAGTGGCTACATCTATCTTGTAGGACAATATGCTGGATTTTTTTTTGCCAGAGAGCTACCAGGCATAAATATAGATTTCTGAACATTTTTTATGAGCTGACATGATAGCCTCTGGACACTGCTGCACTAAACCATGAAAAACCAGACAGCCTCTTTCAGAAACTGCACATTCACCTATGTCGCAGATAGAGCAGTCAGCCTACTACCACATGGCTAAAAGAGCTCTCTTTGCTTATTATATAATACATATTATATAATATGCATGTAATGTGTGTTACATGATATATATGCAATATATATTATGTAATGTATTATGCATATTATATTATCCATATTACATATGCATATGTAAAGTCTTGGAGACCAATAAACACATGACAAGGGCCCCTGTGCCTCTCCTTCTGTGACCTTTCCCTTGGTGCCCAGTAATAGAATCAATTCAGAGACTGCAGTCATCAAATCCTCAAGCATGCTTCCTTGGGTTCTGCCCTCAGCTTTCCTAGTGTCCCTTCCCTACTTCCCTTGGCCTTCTGGATTCCTCTCTGCCACATTAGCACAGGCTGTTACCCCATCAACCATGTGTGCTAACCCTTCAGGTTCTCGGACTTTTGGTCAGAACTTCCTCCCACTATCTAGGTTGGCTGTTTACTGAGAATTGTGTTCCTCTCCCTCTGAACATTCACTTTCATGTGTAAGCATCTGCGTGATTATTTGATTATAACCCATGTTTCCCCTCTGCCCTGCAGCTCCATGAACATTATGATTCTGCTTCCGTTGCATTTTCAGAACCTAAAATAAAAAGAGTTCAAGGTAAATTCTCACTGTACAAACAAATGCACGCATGAATGAATAAATGACGATATGAATAAATAATACAGTGAGCAACAAGCAATGGTTCTGCACAGTGGTTTTAAACTGTTTGCAAGAGACCCCCTCATTGCTCGGTGCGGGACTGTGACAATGTTTTAAAGCATTTCTGTTCGTCATAACCAGGGGAAGTGATAGCCATACAAGA